>NW_019384403.1:343536-380824 GCF_000671375.1 Centruroides sculpturatus | reverse complement strand
CATAACTTCAGCATACTTTTACTATACTTTCACCATAACTTCAGCATACTTTCACTATACTTTCACCATAACTTCAGCATACTTTTACTATACTTTCAGCATAACTTCAGCATACTTTCACTATACTTTCACCATAACTTCAGCATACTTTCAGTATAATTTTAGCATAAGTTCACCATAACATCAGCATAAATTCAGCATATATTCATTATAACTTCACCATAACTTCAGCATAATTTTGCCATAACTTCAACATACCTTCACCATAACTTCAGGAGCAAATCTACTTCTAAAGTTCACATAAATTTCAGATTGCACTTAGATAGATTCGAGCATTATTCTTTCAACTCTGTTCACAAGAAATCAATACTGCTGTGTGTTTTAAGAAGCTTTTAATCCTTTGTNCATAACATCAGCATAAATTCAGCATATATTCATTATAACTTCACCATAACTTCAGCATAATTTTGCCATAACTTCAACATACCTTCACCATAACTTCAGGAGCAAATCTACTTCTAAAGTTCACATAAATTTCAGATTGCACTTAGATAGATTCGAGCATTATTCTTTCAACTCTGTTCACAAGAAATCAATACTGCTGTGTGTTTTAAGCTTTTAATCCTTTGTTGGCAGTTATAGTTATTTATCATGATATGAGTTTTTGTCTTAATAGAATTATCCATAATATATCTATATTTAGTAAAAGCAATCTGTCTTTATATAAATTATATGAACTTTACAAATTTAGAAAATATTCTGTTAAATAAATTTTTATGGAAAAAAGTAAATTAACAATGTTTTAATGAAATGTTATTCTGTAAATAATACATTTATTACATACAAATATATGTATATAATTACATAAATGAATACAGATTGTCAAGTGTTCTCTGAAAGTATCAATACATTGAGAATTTCATTATTATGCGTATCAAGTGTATTATTGATTAACGTTTTGTATGTCCTTGTGTATAGTACATAAGCATATAGGACGTGATTCTTCAGTAGGGTAGTTAATACAATCGCCGACCAGGTAGTCCATTCCTATACAGGTCATATTACACTGAGTTAAATTAAAATTTTCTTCGCAGAAACGAAGAAACTTGAGAAATTTTTCATCGGAATCATCTGTAAAAAGTATAAAAGCAACGTTAAGAATATAAATTAAAATTTAATTAACAATTGCCTGCTGTTTTCAGGGTTAGTAACACCTAAACAGTGGCAAGTTTTCCATAGAAATGGCAAAACAAAACACTTACCAGGACGAGATTCAGCTATATGTGAAGAAATCCCACATAATATCAGTGCAAAGAGTAGAAATTTGATGATGTACGCCATATTGCAACACAGGATTGATGAATCTATTAAAAAAAACAAGGTATTTAAGTGTAAATAATTATGAAAATACAGATCTGAACATGGGAAATCCACATTACACATAAAAGTATCGACTATAATTGAATAAATATAGTTTTATTTAGGAATATTTATCGAGATATCGCTTCAAATATAGACCGTCGTAAGTCTGAAAATGATTTAATTAAATATTAATACAATTAACAGGGTTGTTATTGTGTATCAACAGAACTTAAGGAGCTGATTTGAAGGAAAATTTGCATACGACAAGTGGGCTACGTTTCTTACGCGTGCGAGATGTGACGGCAAGTGATACTCAGAATGTACAGTACAAGTACAGTACAATCAACAGAAAATCGCCACCTCACGCCGATGAAGTCAACAACTTATAAGTATACAGTAGACCCCCATATAAAACGGGTTCATATAATGCGGATTCGTAGATCACGGCGAAAAAATTGCGGCCGTATTCGCATAAAGACGCTAAAAGAGACACGTATAACGCGGTAAAACGTCATCGCCGACTCGTGTCGCGACAGCATTGGTCGAATCTAGACCAATAGCGGATATTGCACAAATCATTGAGTTTAAATTAGCAGCGGACCTACCAAAAAAACATTTATTATTTAACGGCCATAAAAATTATATTTATATTAATGATGTCTCAAAAGTTCAGCAAAGTTTTCGCAAAAAAATAATTTATCAGGAAGCACGTGCCTGCCGTTCGATGCGTCACTCCGCGACGAAAACAAGCTTAAGCAATGGCGTCGTCGAACGGTGCACACTCGGTAAGTAATCCTACAATTTTTTGTTTATAGCATAGTTTATATGGATTATTCCCAAAAAAATTATACGTGATTTGGAAATGTTGAGTCAAATTAGTCTAGAATCGATTAATTTTATGGAAGAAAACCTTTCAAACAGCCGTAGTCCGTAAACTGCACACGTGCCGTCAGTGATTGGTTCATGTATTTAAGGATTCCTACAACGTGAAATTCTTATAAAATGGAACATATCTACCTCATTATAGGGGGGTCGACTGTACTTCATATTTTTCTTATTACTTTCTCTACTGTTATATATAGTTATATACACAGGAAAAGTATGGAGCTAAGTCAAAAAATATACCCCCCCAAGAGTTTTACATTTTTGGACGCAGGGGACCTTGAAACGTTGAGAAATGCAAACATTTGGGTTGTTTTTCTGTATTAGTGTGTGGGAGGCGCGATTTTGTTCACCCAATTTGATGCTTAATAACTCCTGTTCCTCTTGTGGAAACTTTCTGGAATTTGGCAGGGAGGTTCTTGTATTAGGGGGATTGATACTGTTAAATTTTGGTGGTTAAAGCTCGAGGTGGTGAGGAGATAATAGTGGTCGTATGTATTTCTAGTAGGGTCGGACTTAATGACGATTTTACTGGTTATTAACATTTATTCATAATAAAATCTTATAACAGATGAAGCAACACACAATTTTAACGTTTATGAATTTTTTCCAGGAAAGTTAACGCTACTCATTGCCGGATTTTTCTAATGTAAATATGAAAAATTTACTCAGCACACAACTACCTACAGTCACAAGATATAATCGGTTCGTCACATTCAATTTTTAACATGTTCTTCAAAGAAAATGTAACCATAAACCGTTGAAATTCGAACTCCATCTTGGTCCTTATAGCAGACAATATTTCAAAATTTCATTCTTCTGTGACGTCGCCTTCACTCCGATCGGCGTGAGGTAAAGATTTACTTTCGATAAACCGCCATATAATGTAACAGGATTCTTCAGTGTTGTAATTAATAATTAGATACCACGTGTTTATTCCGAATGATAAAGCGATACGTTGCTTTTATCATTCCTGTCCACCCTATTGTAGGAGTTCAACATATTCTAGCGTAAACACTTGTTAACTCAACAGGATTAGAACCTACAGCCACAGGTTGGTCCTTTATATCTTCGTCCAACTGCCAGTTGATATATTTAGGAATTTATTATTAATTTAAAAATTTAAGACCTTCTAGAGGAATAAGTTGGGAATTTTTCTCCAACCCAGTGAAAACGCAGGGGGCCATAATGCGGTAACGGTTCCTACACCTATAAAATGAATTAAGACTGCTAACAATCTATCCTAGGCTCCATACATGAGCTATCCACGCCTTGTTAATGTATATGACTTTCTTTTAATATAACTTAATTAGAGATAAACCTATTTATAAAATCTACACTCAGAATTAACACATTGCATAAGCTCTGTTCTAATTCTGCACTTTAGAATATACGAAAATATTTTATAAGTAAGAGTTTAAAGTAAAAATAAAGCATTACTTACGTATATACAAGTAAAAACAAAGCATTACTTACTTATATACAAGTAAAAACAAAGCATTACTTACTTATATACAAGTAAAAATTTGAAGAAATCCAAAGATACTAACGTATAAAGTCTAAACTCTAAACTGTGTGTGTTACCACGTATTTTATATTGTTTTCATTATTGGAAATAACAAGTTGCAACTATTTAAAAAAATGACTTGACTAAATTATATTAACTTTAAATAATTGTTTATAATTAATATTTTTAAAGTTATAAATTATCATTTTCGTAATTTTTAATGGAAAAAATTAATGAAATTATTTCATTTTCAACTTGAAATCCCTATAAGTGATGATGAATTGTTTTGTTTAAACAATTAATTTGTCTTCGCTAAATTATGGTTAAGCATTATAAAGCGTAATGTATAATGATAATGCACATTTTCAAAAAAGTTTCATACGTAAATTTCTTGAAAATACAGTCGACCCCTCTATAACACTGTTGATAATTCCGTTTTATATGAATTCCGTGTTGTACGAGTCACTTAGATTTTACAAATACGTGAGCCGTTCACAGCCGAGCACAAGTATTTGTAAAATCTAAGTGACTCGTATAACATGGAATTCATATAAAACGAAATTATTAACAGTGTTATAGGGGGGTCAACTGTGTTCACTTAAATTTGCTGATACAATCGAACTACCATTAATGGCCATTTTTAAATGGAAGCCTTTTTTTGTAGGATCATTTCTCCTTGAAATACATACAAAATAACCTCTACATAATGGCGTATTTTTGTAATATTCTCGTCATATTAGTGATTCTATATTAGATAAAAATAAAAGTATAAAATATTACTAAAACATTTCGAGAGTTATCAATATTATGGCTCAAATATTCACTACGTAATATTATTGCTTTAGAAATTACGTGTTGTTTATTCATTTTACTATTGTTTTATACATTAAACAAATTAAAATCTACAAAAACAATTCTCGAAACTATAATGTTATAAACTAACATAACATAATACTTTAATAATAATGTATTTTAAATATATATCTTGTGACATAATTGTTTTGTATAAATCGTATTCCGTGTTACGCTATACAATATTTTGTTTTGCTTTATTATTACTTTAAGATTTCTTGAAAATAGTTGCAATAGAAACGTAGAAATATGGCATGAGAAATTCAGTTGTTATGAAATAGTAATGATTAAGCTTTAATAACTGAATATTAACTTTCAAAACATACATACGTATCAGAAAATACAGCTGTCCTTTAGTAGTCCGACGTTTTTTAATCCGACATGCTCAGTAGTCCGACACACCTCCCGTCAAGGTACCCGTCCCCGTTACGTGTCTGCTTGCACAGAAGCATGTCCCGACGTGAATCTCCCCACTCAATTCTTACACGATGAAACACATTTCGTGTGTTTTCCGTGAGTAGTTCAGTTCGAACAGTTGGAGTAGGAAATACTGTAGACTACTACTTGCAAAACAATGCCAAATATGTAATCTCTTTCAGTAATCCGGACACTTTTGATAATCCGACACCCCTTTGGTTCCATACCTGTCGGATTATCAAGGGACAGCTGTACTGTAATACAATTTTATAGGCGAAGGATACTATAAATGGGTATATTAATTCACTGTATAAAAATACAGGCACCACATTTAAAACAAACAGGCCATCTAACGATTGGAATAAGGGTTATGCCCGTTAAAAAAATCGAGTTGCTTAACTTTCCCGGCGACATTTATTATGATATTTTATTATTAAAACCTTTTTAATTATTACAAAATGGTAAAATCTCAATTTCGAGGGTAAAGACGTATTTCATAAAATTTGTAAATGCTAATAACGAGTAAATTCGCCTTTAAGTTCGACTCTAGTCGAGATACACACGACCCGCATTATCTCTCCACCCTCTTGATCTTTAACCCTTCCTAATACATCAATCCCTTTAATACACACACCTTCCTGCAAAATTTCAGAAATTTTCGACAAAAAGCACAGAAGTTATTAAGCTTCAAAATCGTGCCCCTCCACACAAACACGAAAATAACTTGTAATTTGCATTTCGGCGTTACCTATTAAATAAATTACATTATCTTAAGGTAAATGTAAAGTAATTTAATAGTAAATGCGATAATCGTAATTTACATCTTGCTTACCTGAAAGGAAATCAGATGTACATAATAGTACAATAATGAATACCGCCTACCAGTGGTCAAGCGGTCTTCGTTCCACGAACACTGTGAGTTCGGTTGTGGTTTCGCGCCTCGGAAAAGAGCTGGTCACGCTTGGTTTTTACACGTTTCTAACAACGAGATAGGAGAAGTTTCTCTTAAAAATTCTTCCTGAAGGTATTCTCCTCGGCTGCCGTAACTAAGAAAACAAACCAAGCCTTAAGGACACATATAGTTCGTTTTAATAAAACTTTTCGCCTTTGAAGTACTGTACTAAGAGGCCTCTTCAGGTTCTGGTTTTGGATTAATTGCATACAGCAACATAATACATGGGTAAAGGCATGCAAAGAATAGGACGTTTTATGACCAACTGAAGAAAACCTAGAAACTCTGCATGGTCAATTAGTTGGCGAGCCACGGACCTACGATCTGATATAGCCAGTTTTACAATGGAATGGCCGGGTGGTAAGAACAGGGCTGCCTAGAAAATAACGGGCAAAGTACATATTGGAGTCTTATAACAATAAGGAAGTAAATGAATGAAATATTGTATTGAAGGCCATAATTTCCAGGATAAAGTGTAAATTGCTACTTTTACCTCCGGGAGGCCCTAGCTAAAGGTTAATTTAAAAATTTTTTACTTTTTCAACATTGATTTTTTTCATTTATATGATTTTCAATTTCAATAATATAAATAATTTTTCGTTATCTATGTGTTATTTTTTAAAACTTTATTCGTCCTGGAAGCAATTTGTGCGCTTTTCTACAAGCCCATCGTGGGTTCAGCCAGGTACACAATGGGGTGGCTGGGAGGCAAAAGATGTCCGCAATATTACTATTCTTTCATCGGTTAAATTAAGTATAATTTATGGCCACTAGTGTCCACCAAGTGGATTAAACCACTGAACACTGGTAGTTGGTCGTGGGTTCGCTCCTGGCCAACGGTTGGCCACACGGAGTTTTCCGGAACACCTAAATAAGGTTTCGCAACAACCTAAAGTCTTAAGCGGTTCCTACTGTAGAAACCTATGAACCACAATAAGATCAATACAGTCTATGCGCAAACGCTAATTTTATATTATACATACTATACGTATGTATAATATAAATCAGAGTTAATGGAAGTCATCAACACTTTATACTCGGTGTATACCATAAAACCGTTCTCAAATTAAACCCATTGTGGGCGAGTTGTAAACCCATAAAAATACCAAAGAATAAATTTTGAAAAATTATTTGTAAATAACACATGAGCGGGTTTGATTGATTATCTGGCATATAAAATAAATAATAAAGAAAGTTTTCATTAATAATAAATAGCTGTATAAGAGTTTCGTTTAAGACTGCAGTGTCACCTGCTTGATTTTGATGTAAATATACTTTAGAGTACATTGTAATTTACAGCAAAGTTTATCTAATTTATCTCTATTTGACAGTTTCCCCGCTACCGTGTATACATAACAAGGGAAAGTACTAAAATCGTGTCTAATTTCACCCTCTGAGATTTTTGGCAAATTTCCACGTTTTGAGACTTTCTGAAACCCAAATAATCAAAAGGGGGGAAATTGGGCATGTATATAGGTATGTGTGTTTATGTATGTTACCGTATATAAAACGTTTAATACCTCAAAATAGAGTAATGGTTATGAAACGAAATTTGTCAAAGAAGCTTGGATATAAGGGGCATTTATGATATTAAAATTTGGTGGTTAAAGAGTGAGGAAGTGGAGAGATAAAGAGAGTCGTGTGTATCTCGAGTAGTGTCAGACTTAATAAAGATTTTACTTGTTATTAGCATTTACAATTGCTAATAAAACTCACTTCTAGACTTAAAATGAAGCTTTTTGCCATTTTTGAATAATNTGCCAAGAGCTTGCACCCAGAAGTGATGTGTTGTATAGTTTCTGGCATGATGTGACATTTTCTGCATGTGTCATTTGTGAGTGTTGTATCTTTGAGTATGTGTTTTCTGTAGTTTTTAGTATTTATGACCTGATCCTGTATGGCAATCATGAATCCTTCCGTCTCCCCAAAGAGGCATCCCCGATCTAACCATTATTATTATTATTATTATTATTATTATTTATACAAATAAAGCATATGATTTCATAGTAATGCATTATTCTGAAACAAATTTAGTGCAAATACATAATTGAATTGGGGAATCACGAGAAAAAGTTTCACAACGTCCATTGGTATAAGACGTATATAAGCAATCTATTTTACATGACTTAGAATCATACACATTACTACATTGACGAAGATACCTTGTAACTAGTATTTGAGCTTTACCTATTAAGAAAATGTAAATTGCTTTAATAGTAAATCTAATAATTATAATTTACATGTTGCTTACCTGAAAAGAAGTCAGATGTGCATAACAGTACAATAATGAATAAAAACTTCATAATTCCAATCAGAGTAGAAAGCAAACTCTGAAAAAATATAAAGCATTAAACACGATTTAAAAAAATTAAAATTTGATCTCTCGATCGTATTAGACCATTGTAGGTCGAGCCCATGATTAATCTGGCCGAATTTTGATGGATCCGAGATAGATAACTCGTGACCAATTCTTAGAGAGTTGCTTGCTTGGATTTAATCCAGGATGTCGAGTGGTTTTAACATACCAAACAAAATTATTTAGGAGGATTATATAACTCCCCACATATGGCTATGTTTCACTACTTTATAAGTTGGCTACCAGTGGCAAAGTGAAAAAATAACAACTAAACAGCATAGTCAGTCGCGTGTTCGCATCTGAAAAACGGGCTGGCAATGTAGAGTTTTCCGGTTTCTTCACGTTTCTAACACTTATTGGGGATAAGTTTCATATAAAAAATCTTTTCAAAAGGCTCTCCCTAGTATATTGCCCCACTGTTGAGTTGCCTTATCTCATCAAATTAATCCAATTCCTTTCTAAGTTTGTTTGTTGTCTATTTTTTAAAGGAAATATTGCCGAAACGTTTAAGGCATCAGTCTACCGCTCTGTATAACCGGACGTTTAATACCTCAAAATAGAGTAATGGTTATGAAACGAAATTTGTCAAAGAAGCTTGGATATAAGGGGCATTTATGATATTAAAATTTGGTGGTTAAAGAGTGAGGAAGTGGAGAGATAAAGAGAGTCGTGTGTATCTCGAGTAGTGTCAGACTTAATAAAGATTTTACTTGTTATTAGCATTTACAATTGCTAATAAAACTCACTTCTAGACTTAAAATGAAGCTTTTTGCCATTTTTGAATAATTAATAATATAAAAGTTATTTTTAAAGAAAATCTTATAACAGATAGCGTCACACTCAATATCGATTTTGTACTAGTATGTCTTAGTGTTTTTTTTTTGCATTGACAGTCGAATAGTCGAGCGGTCAAGATGGCAGCTTACTGCTCTAGACGGGTTGAAAAATCTTATGGAATTTTTTAGAGATGGTCTGTCCGGATATGTCGATTCCCATCTATAAAACAGGCTCTTTTAGTGCCAACAGGGTGGAAAAAGTTAAATATACAAGAAATCTTTTNTCTATTTTTTAAAGGAAATATTGCCGAAACGTTTAAGGCATCAGTCTACCGCTCTGTATAACCGGACTCGAATCTGGAATAGAAAATTCCTCCGAAATATGTGGATTTCAGTCCCGAACTACTCGGCCTAGGCCACAATGGGTACGAATAGAAAGGACCAGTCGCGCCCACAGGGCTGAGTCAATAAATAAATTTTAAATTATTAACCAAATGGACGAATTTATGATAAGTTTACAAACATTTGCCATACTTACAGATACTCCCTTGTATGTTTAAAATGGTAAATTACACAATAAAACACTACTAATTTATAGTTTTTTCATATGTTTGTTATTTGATATTTTCAAATAATCAAATTCCTCATTGTACATAGGTCTATATTTTTGTTTTTTTTTCTAAAATTTTATGGTTATTTATCGAAAATATAAAATAATTCAATTTGCTAAATTAGTTTTTCTGGTATCAAATTATTTTAATTTGAAAACTAAAATCAAATAAATAAAATATTTACTTAATAATTAAATGTAATTTAAGCTTAAAAACAAAGAAAATTGTGTTATGAGGATTGAAAACATATAAATAGGAGTACTAAATGAAAATATTCTTTCCCCATTTTCCCCATTGTATTTTCCCCATTGAACTTTTCGCCCCGAGGACACTAGGAGGGCTTTTATAGATTTTTAGCTTTGGGTTAATTTCATACGGCAACGAAATCCACAAGCGATATTAAGGGAGACTTTCTACGAAAACTGCTTATATGTTAAACACGTGAAGAAAACCCAAAAACCTCTGCCACTGGACGATGCGGATCTACGACCAACAGCGAGAAGCAGCGATCATTCGGTTGTTTTATCCACTCGTCCACTTTCGTAGGACCATTGTGAATTTGACGAAATACTCAAAAAGACCAGCAGATGGAATGGGCAGTGCTGTCCTCAGAGTAACGTGTGCCTTGAGTAAAATACATATCGCAGTCTTATAGCATTGAGGACATAAACGAAATAAACATTGTTTTGGAGCCCACAATTTCCCAAGATTCAGGGTAACTTGCTTCTTTTGCTTCCAGGTTGAACACGATAACTGTTAGAACAGACGTGACATATCTGGAACAGACAGAAAAATTTTCTGATGTTGAATCCGAATTTGATTCTGGATTCTCATTACGGTAGACTGACGTTTTCATTTCCTCGATTATCCGGCAGGCTTCGAAAATATATCCAAAAGTTTCTCTCTAAAATTTTACATCAGAAAGTAAATATATGCCTGCTCTACGACTGACATAAATTTCTTATTATGACTGTATAAAATGTAAGTGCTGGAAGTTCGTATATTGTTAATCCGGGATGACGGCTCTAAGCTTACCATTATATAATATAATTCAATTTGATAAATACCATATCTGGACAACATTTTCATTTATCTAACTCCAGTGTCGAGATTAAAGACAAACGGCTGACAAACGGACAATAGTCGGAATCTATAGATCTTCAATTTCAAAATTGCAATCCAATTAGCAACAAACAGAGGGTTGTCATTTATAGTGTAGTAATTTAATTAAACCTGCATTGAATTTAGTCAAAATAGTAATTTTAATTAATTTTGTCCGCCCTGTCGGCACTAAGAAGGCCTCTTTAAGCAAGCTAATTATGGACTTGGCCAGGCCCATAAAGGAGCGACCGAGTAGTGAGGGACAAACACCGAAATATTATAACATTACAGAAAGCTTAATTCTGAGGGTATGATGTATTTTATAAAACTCGCAAATGCTAATAACCAGTAAAATCTTCATTAAGTCCGACACTACTCTACATATGACACACGACTCCTTCTATCTTCATACCACATCGATATTTAACCACCAAAATTTAGTAGCATCACAAACTAATAATATTCATACAGAAATCCTCCGTAATTTTTATGGATTTTACGTCGTTCTAAAGAATCCCCAGTCCAAAAATAAAGATCTTCGGGGAGGATCAAATATCAACTTCTATAATCGATCCTCCAGTAATTGCCCTACTTATAACCAGAATTATGTACAGAATTCTTTTGAGAATGAGCCTTATCACCATACTTTATGTCCGATAATGCCTAACCATAATTTAACGAAGACAAATTAATTGTTCAAACAAACAATTCATCATCACTTATAAATATTTCAAGATGAAAATGAAATAATTTTAGTGATTTCATTTATTTTTCCATTAAAAATTAGGTTAATAACATTTATCATTCAAAAAAATTAATTATAAACTATTACTTAAACGTAATTATACCATTTAGTCTAGTCATGTTTCTTGAATAATTGCAACTAATTATTCCGGGTAAAGAAGAATTTATATAAAACTAGCAGGTAGGCCCGGAGTTGCTCGGGCAAAAGTAACGATAGCAAAGATTAAGATTATTATTGATAAGTTATAGTCAACCTTTCCCGTTTTCACAAAATGCAAAAATTGGTTCCCGTTTCCGGACTAATTAGAGAATTTTTAGATTGGTCTAAAAATATGTCTGGTTTCCCACAAAAACGAAAAAAAACTGCATCTGCGTCTTGCACGTTGCTTTCTCTTAACAATTCCATTGTTATGTAACACTTCCACTGTTGACACTTCCGTTGTTACTTAACGCTTCCATTGTTCATGGAAGTGTTAAGGCTTAATCCTGTCTCTCTCCCCCGTGGGGAGGTATTTGGAAAAATCCCTTCTTAGTGTACGTTCTCGTGACGTATTCTAACTGTGTACCAAATTTCAAATTTCAACTTCTAACCGTTTGGGCTCTGTGCTGATTATTATTATCAACTCGTCTCAATTATATATATAGATAACATCAAAACACAGAGATTAACCATTAATTTTGTAGTAATTTAATCGCTCGCATTTTTGGATTTTTCCAAATTTTTACTCGTATCTACGTAAGTAATGCTTCATTTTTACGTTAAGTTCTTACTTATTTAGTTAATAATACACGAGAGTATTTTATTAATCGAATATTCAAATAAATTTATAGATATCAAGGCCATATAAAGTTCTTGTATAAGATTTTGAATAAAGAGGGCATCGTTTGCATTATTTTCAAAGAAATAAAATAAGTAATATGTTTTTTAATCAATAAAATGTAGTCTAAAAACAGTAAAAGTAACATTCGTTTCATAGGGGTAAGAACCATTACAGCATTACGGTTCCTAAGTTTTCTCTGGGTTAAGGAAAAATTCCCAATTCATTCCTCTAAAAGGGCATGGACATTAATTCTTAAATTCCAGCGATTGGACGTGAGAGTAAGGGACCACGAAGTAAATATTAAGCATCAGTTATGATTCATGTTCCCATTTCCCACGTTAAGATCCATATTTTTTATATTTCTTTACACTTAAATACCTTGATTCTTTTACTACATTGGTGAATTCAGTGTTGCAATATGGCGTATATCAAGAAATTTCTACTTTTTGCACTGATATTATGCACAGTAGAATTTATTTTTAATAAGTGTTATGCTTTATCATTATTTCTTAGATTTTTATAATGACACTAATCAATAAAAAATGTAAATAGGAAATGATAGAAAACTAAGTACGAAAACATTTTGTGATTGTGATGGTAGTTTGAAAGATTCACAGTGTGATAATAGTTGCACCGCTGCAGGTTATACACGTGGAAGATGTACATTATGAAAACATGGAAACACCAGAAACATATGTTTGTGTTATACATATGAAGAATAATTAAACAATTGATGTTAAATTCTATTCTGTATGTTTGTTTTTTTTTGTTTATATACAACAATGCAACACTTAGGCGATGTCTCCCGGTAGGTTTTTCTAAAGAAAATTGATTTCTATTTAGGTACTATAAACACGAAATATATCCAGGAACGAGTTGCTTAACTTTCCCGGCAACATTTGGTCTTTAATCATGTTTTATTAAAAAACTTTTTATATTTTCAACTATTCTAAAATGAAAAAAAAACTTAATTTTGAATGTAAGAAGGTTTATAAAAATTATAAATGTTAATAACAAGTAAAATCGTCATTAAGATCGACCTTACTTCATATATGACACACGACACTCTATCTCCCCACCCTCTAGAATATTCATAACCTAATTTTAACAGAATTAATCCTCCTAATACACAAACCTTCCTGCAAAATTTCAGAAAATTTTGACAAAAAGTACAAGAATTATTAAGCTTCAAAGAGGGTGAACAAAATCGTTTCTTCCACGCACGCACTAACGAACACCGGGAAAGTACAATTCGTATTGTTAATACCGCTAATTTATTTTAAATTTTAAACGTGTCTTGTATTATTTCTTTAATTGTTTTTTTTTACTTGTTAAAAATATAATATACGACTACATTTACATTATGAAAATTGTTTCACTCGGTTAATTAATTTAACAGTAAACATCTGATTAAAAACATATGACTTGTTTGGAATACATTGAATAAAGGTAGAGTTGAAAGCCTGAAAGTCCTAAAAGACAGGTTAAGTCAAAATTATTTAAATTATTATGAGACAGAAATTTGTACGATATCATAGCATAATTATAGGTATGCGAATAAGGATTTGTATGTGTGATTTCTTTTTCTTCTTGCCCAAAACGACATTCTGAGGATTGAACTTTCTGTTACGTAATTTAAACAATGTAATTTATTAGTTCTATTTTTACTTAATTCGTAATAAAGCGTATTGTGAAAACTATAGGACTGAATAATTCATTTCATAATTTATAATACCGATAATCGCAAAGAAGTCTGATTGATTTGACCAGATAGCGAATGTCACCATAACTTTAAAGTCACGCAATGTTCGCCATCAGATAAAGAGTTTTTATTTTTCTTTCATTCTTATGTTGCTTTTGAGATCATCTGTTAGAAAATCTTGCAAATTTCGATCGAGGATAAGTACAGTATGTATTTATTTAAAATAGTAAGTTTAAATCATTATATGTATAATCTACATATATTTAGATTAACATTTCTGCTTTATCCTGCGAGTTTTCAATAACTTTGTCTTTAATCTATAAAAATTCAATTTATTTCAAAATTACAATTATTAAATTGAATTATTTGATGCAAAAGTGGCACTATTAGTTTCGGGATCACTTTCGTATTGTGGGTTTAGAAGTATCATATTTCTAAACGTGTCACCGGAACAAATCACCTCGCCAATTCCTGTGGCACCTGCCAAATTAGAGCACAACACTCGAATAACAAGCAAATTCATAGAGTTTATGAGATTATTTTATTCAAGAATTCGGTACCTCTGCATTATCACGATTAAACTGACAAATTTTTAAATACAAATCTACGTTACACCATCTCATACACCATTGTTTCGCAGTGTTTATTAAGCATGGTTTCTTTATTCCGAGTCATAATGAGATTAGAAGCGTGACAGAAGATAGAGAATGATGACCCGGTTAATACTCCCCATTATGAACGGGTGATGTGAATAGAATTAAAACTCAGTTTCTTACAATTTTGAATGTTAACATTTACCCACGGATATATGGCGACAATTTTAAAAATTATATCGCAAACTTGAATATATAAATATTTAATTTTAAAACAAAATTTGTATTCGTGCTCTTACAGATACAATAAATTTACAACTGGCATTATTTTCTACGTGGAAACAGAAAAGATATCAGTGCTTACAAGTGTTAATTTGGGCCACATTTTTAATTATTTCAGTATTTATATAAATAGAGTCGATTCTAACACCACTTTACTCCTCTTCTTTCATTGAAAATACAAGATTGCTCTTCTTGCGTTTCGGGTAAATATATTACTGTTTATTTACGATATTTATAGAAAATGATGTTAATAATAATAATAATAATAATGGATACTAATTTGTATTTAATCACACAAACATTAAAATTAATTTTAATTATTTTCTGCTAAAAGACGAGAAGGAAGAGGTCTGCAACAAAAGGTAAGTTTAACTACAATTTTATTTATTTTTTAACTATTCAATATTCATTATGCATATAAAACTTTACATTTTAGAGATAAAAATTGTTCCTCTGATGCAGACTGCTGTCCTCACGAAAAATGCATTATTCCACATGATTATTGCACTGCTGTTGTCTGTCTTAATTATTGTGTGTAACACGACAATAAAGAATTGAAACTGGAATAATACTTCGTGATAAAATGTAGTAACGTATAACAACAATTCTATGTCATATATAATAAAAGTAAAAATAAAATAAAGCATAATATACACAGTATACATACAGAAATCGTAATGTATTGATATAGCTACCAGTCTGTTGATATTTATTCTGTAGTAAATTGAATGCATTCACCTGAAAAAATACATAAAATTATATCGAACATAATATTATCTACATGGTAGAAGGTACGTTTGTGTTATCGGTGTAATAGTGGCACGTGGTTTTTAATGTACAATAAATACCTAATAAAATTTTATATTAAGTAAGCAGTAAAACGTTTTAAATTAAAATATAATAAAAAGGCTACATAGACATTATAAAAGAAAAAATATGGCGAAATTAAAGGGGTAATGTAAAGCAGCATATTATTGGTATTGAATTTAAGTTAAAATAGTAATTTTAATTAACTCTATCCGACCAGAGGTTAATAAGAGTGCCTTTTTAAGAAGCCCATTATGGGTTCGGCCGGTACCACAATGGGGCAACCGGGTGGAGAAAACGGGGCCCGATATCTTCTTACGGAGCATTACACCGAATTTTCCCCAAAGATTTTTCGACACGTCAGGATCCAATCTCTGGTACCCAAGAGCGGTAGACTGCCTCCTTGATCGCTCGGCCATCCGACCGTCAATTATACAGTATTCAACTTGGTTTATCGTTTCGAATATTATTATATAAAACAATCCGTATATTATCCACGTTTTAAGTTAAATGAAACGTTATGTTTTAAGATAAATGTAATTTCGAGTTACTTAACACACTCGGCAACTTTTAAAATTCCGTGTGGCGCAATCTAATATGATATTATATTAAAAAATCTTTTTATATATTTTTAATTAATATAAAACGACCAAAACGTTAATTCTGAAAGTAGGATGAGTTTCATAAAAATCGTAAATGCTAATAACCGGTAAAACACTTCACTAAGTTCGACCCTACTCTAAATATGACAAACGACCTTTTCTTCTATCTTCGTACCCCTTCGATCTTTAACCACCAAAATATAATATCATCAATCCAGGGCCGGATTAACCCACTTTGGGGCCCTAGACATTTTCTTCTTCAAAGTCCCCTGTCGGCTCTTTCAATTAATAAATTTTGTTACTATTATTTCTATTAAATCGCATACGGACACTGCAGCTGCTTAATAAAAAATAAAAGCAAAATTATTTAATAATATTTCACAGGATTTCACTGGAATATATATATAGTTAATATTATTCTTATCGCTATAAAAAAATTCTAAATTATTGGGAGTTCCCTTTTACTTTCAATTAGAAGAAACATAAGAATACGAGGGTTTGTTCAAAAAGTTCCCGAACTTTATTTATTACAAAAAAATACTTCACATACTTCACATATTTGTCAGGGTTCCCTTCAAAGTAGTCTCCTCCGCAACGTATACACTTATTTCAACGGTGTTTCCACTTTTTGAAACAGTCCTGGAACGCTTTTTCCGGAATGCTCATAAGCTCCTCCGTCGTTTTTTTTTCTATCTTTCGAATGGTGGCAAATCTTTTTCCTTTGAGCGTGTTTTTTAGTTTGTTGGAGAACAGGAAAAAGTCTCTTTGTGTCAGGTCAGGTGAGTAGGGGGAAGCACAGCGGTCTTGTTTTTGGCCAAAAACTTACGAATTCTGAGGGACAAATGAGCCGGCGCATTGTCGTGATGAAAAAAAAAAAACACTCACCGCTTCTCCAAAATTCGGGTCGTTTTCGCCTGATTCTCTCTTTTAGGTGTTTCATAACACCAAGTAGTACGCCGTGTTGACTGTCTGGCCTGTAGGTAGGTATTTGTGATGCACAACCCCCTTTGCATCGAAAAAAACAGGCAACATCACCTCAACATCACCTTGAGCGAACTTGTCGAGCTTTTTTCGAGCACTGTTCCACCCACCCGTGGGAAGTTTCCGTGAAGGATTTTCGGAGTTTCACACAGAATTTCACAGAACAACGCTGCTCTTTCAAAGAGCTGATTTCCGCGGATCCGATTTTTCGCCGAATCCCACAAACACCCCTTCACATAAACGGCAGTAACTAATCACCAAAACAAGATATCAACAAATGGGTTGAAGGAGGTTACTCGGGAGGTTTCCGAGGACACAACGCCTCCAAGCGAATTAAAATATAATTAACTGGAGGCGCGCTATTAAAAAAGTTCGGGAACTTTTTGAACCCACGTTCATTTTCTTTAGATTTAAGAATTCACTATAACCATATAAAAACCAATACTGTATATTTTTGTTTATTGTATACAGTTGTCCAACAGAGAAGTAAACTATCTTATTTACAAATCTCTTCAAAATAGACAGTTTGATCGGGCCCTTCTAAAAACCGGGGCCCTAGACATTTGTCTCATTTGTCTATGCGATGATCCGGCCCTGCATCAATCTCCCTAATACACAAACCTTTCTGCAAAATTTCACAAAATTTCGACAAAAAGCACGAAAGTTATTAAGCTTCAAAAGGAATGAAGAACATCGTACAACCACATCGTAATATTCATATAGAAAACTCTCGTAATTTTTATGGATTTTACGACGTTTTAAAGACTTCTTAGTCCAAAAATGAAAAATCTTCGGGGTGAATCAAAAATCTGGTTATACGATCGATCCTTTAGTAACTACCCTATTTTCAGGAACGTTTAAGCAAAATTATCTACAAAATAATTTTGAAAATATCATCATACTTTATGCTTTATAATGCCTAATCTAATTTAGCGAAGTCAAATTAATTGTTCAAACGAACAATTCTTCATCAGTTATAGAAATTTCAAGATGAAAATGAAATAATTTGAGTAATTTCATTTATTTTCCCATTAAAAATTAAGTTAATAACATTAATCATTTTAAAAAGTTAATTATAAAGTATTATTTAAATGCAATTATACCATTTAGTCGAGTCATGTTTTTTCAATTATTGCAACTAATTATTCCGGGTAATGGAGAATCCATATAAAATATCAACAACACACATAGATTAATAATTAATTTTATAGTAATTTAATCGCTCACACCTTCGGATTTCTCCAAATTTATACTCGTATCTACGTAAGTAATGCTTCCTTTTTACTTTAAGTCCTTACTTATTCAGTTAAAAATACACGAGAGTATTTCATTAATAAAATATTAAAGTAAATTGATAGATATTAAGACAGTCCAAAGTTCTTGTATGGGTTTTTGGGTAAAGAGGGCATCATTTTCCATATTTTCGAACAAATGAAATAAGTAAAATGCTTCTTAATCAATAAAAAGTAGTCTTAAAACAGTAAAAGCAACATTCGTTTTACAGGAATAGAAACCATTACTGCATTACTGTCCTTAAGTTTTCTCCAGGCTTGGGAAAAATTCCCAAGTCATTCCTCCAGAAACCCCTGGACATTAATTTACTAAATATGAGCGATTGGACGTAGGAGTAAAGGACCATCAAGTGGCTATTAAGCATCAGTTATGATTCCTGATGGATTCGGAAATTTTTATGCTAAAATATGTTGGGGTCCTTACCTCAGGATGGGCAGGTGTTACGTCCTGTTGATACATAACAACCACCTTAGCTTTAGAACCGATTCTTTTATTTAGAATACAATTTTTCATGTGTAAAGTTCCCGTATTTTCAGGTTCCCATTTTCCATGTTAAAATCTATATTTTTATATTTATTTACACTTGAATATCTTGTTTCTTTTACTAGATTGGTGAATTCAGTGTTGCAATATGGCGTATATCAAGAAATTTCTTCTTGTACTTGCACTTCTTGCACTGATATTATGCACAGTCGAATTTATTCCTGGTAAGTGTTATGTTATATTATTATTCCTTAAATTTTTATAATTACACTAATCAAAAATAAATGTAAATAGGAAATGCTAGAAAACTAACTACCGAAGCAATTGTTGCTTGTATAGCATTCAATTACAATAATACACTGTGTAACAATTTTTGCATCGCTGCAAATTATACAGTTGGAGAATGTACATTACGGAAGCATGGACAGTTCAGAAACGTATGTTTGTGTTATAGATTTGAAAAATAATTAAAGTTTCATGTTAAATTCTATTCTGTATATTTGTTTGTTTTTATTTGTATACAGTAACGCAGCAATCAGGCGATCTGCCGAGGGGATGTCTCTCGGGAAGTTTTTCTAAAGGAAGTTAATCCCTATGAATGTATGTCTCTTTAATCCGAAATTAAGTTCGGTAGACTATCATTACAGCTTACAGGAGGGCCCTAATGGAAAAAAGTGATTGTAACGTAGTATTGCAGTGAAGAGGTTCTTAGCATTTATATAAGTCCGAAATGCATATGTGAAAACAATAAAAGAAGTATCTAACCTAAAAGCTGTAATGATAGTCTACCGAATTTAATTTCGGATTAAAGAGATATACATTCATAGTACGTAATAACAGATATTATAAGTAATATTTAGCAGTTAATCCCTATTTAGGTATTATAAACATAAAAAATATCCACGAACTAGTTGCTTAACTTTCCCGGCAGCATTTGGTAGCGCCGACTTTTATCATATTTTATTAAAAAACTTTTTATATTTTTAACTATTTTGACAAGTAAAATTGTTATTAAGATCGACCCTACTTGAAATATGACACACGATACTGTCTATCTCTCAACCCATTCGATCATTTATCACCAAATTTTAACAGAATTAATCCTCCTAATACACAAACCTTCCTGCAAAATTTCAGAAAGTTTTACATGTGTTATTAAGCTTAAAAGAGGATGAACAAAATCGTTTCCACCACACACGCACTCACATACACCGGGAAAGTACGGTTCGTATTGTTAATATTGCTAATTTATTTTGGATTTAAAATGTGTCTTGTATTATTTATTTAACTGTTTTTTTTTTCTCGTTAAAACTATAATGTACCAGTACTTTACATTATGAAAATTGTTTTACTCGGTTAATTAATTTTACTGTAAACATCTGAATAAGAACATATGAATACATTGAATAAAGATAGAGTTGAAAGTCCTGAAAGACAAGTTAAGTGTCAAAATTATTTAAATTATTGTGAGACAGAAATTCATACGATATTATCGCATAATTATAGGTAGGCGAAAAAGAATTTGTATGTGTGATTTCGTTTTCTTCTATCCAAGAACGACGTTCTGCAGGATCGAAGATTCCGTTTCGTAATTTAAACAATGTAATTTATTAGTTTTATTTTTACTTAATTCGTAATAAAGCGTATTGTGAAAACTATAAACCTGAATAATTTATTTAATAATTTATAATACCGATAATCGCAAAGAAGTCTGATTGATTTTACCAGGTAGCGAATGTCACCATAAGTTTATAGTCACGTAATAATCGCCATGAGAGGAAAAATTTTTATATTTCTTTTATTCGTATGTTGCTTCTGAGATGATCTGTTTGAAAATCTTGCAAATTTCAACTGAGGATAAGTATATATTTATTTTAAAATAGTAAGTTTAATCATTACATGTATAAAGTACATATATTTAGCTTAACATTTCTGCTTTTTCTGGCGGGTTTTCAGTAACAATGTCCTTAATTGATAAAAATTTAATTATTTCAAAATTAAATTGAATTATTTGCTGCAAATGTGGCACTATTAGTTTCGGAATCACTTCCGTATTGTGGGCTTAGAAGCACCATATTTCTAAACGTGTCACCAGAACAAATCACTTCGCCAATACCTGTGGCACTAGCCTAATTAGGGCACTGCACTCAAATAACTAACAAATTCGTAGGGTTTATGAGATAATTTAATTCGATAATTCGGCACCTCTGCATTATCACGATTAAACTGACAAATTTTTCAATACAAACTTAAGTTACACCACCTCAAACACAATTATTTCGATTTCTTAATTAAGCTTTGTTTATTTATTCTGAGTCATAATGAGGTTGGAAACGTGACAAAACATAGAAAATGATGACCCGGTCAACTCTCCCCTTGATAAATGTTTAATCTGAATAGAATTAAAACTCAGTTTCTTACAATTGTGAATATTAACATTTACCCGCAAATATATGGCGACAATTTTAAAAATTATATCGGAATTTTTAATATATAAATATTTACTTTTAAACAAAATTCGCATTCGTGCCTTTATACATACAATAAATTTACAACTGGCATCACTTTCTATATGGAAACAGAAAAGAGATCAGTGCTTACAAGTGTTAATTTGGGTCCCATTTTTAATTATTTCAGTATCTATATAAACAGAGTCGATTCTAACACCACTTCACTCCTCTTCTTCTATTGAAAATACAAGATTGAAAATCAATTTATTAATTCTCTCTGCAAATGTAAGTATCGTATACTCTGCCATTTGTTACGGCATTTTTGAAGATTTCTGTCAAATTTTAGAATGTTAACATTATCTATTAATTTATAATTCTCTCGAAAGGACAGACATTTATAAAATTTATGAACTTAAATTCAGTTGCGTAAACTTTGTATAGACGATTTAATTAAATTTTATTTTTATGTATTTTATTAATAAAGTTGAATTTATTTTTCAGATGATGATATCACATTTCTTTATTATTATAAATCTTGCCGCACATGTCATTTGCCATCCTCGTGTTGCGGGTAAATATATTACTGTTTACTTACGCTATTTATAGAAAATGATGATAACAATAATAATAATGGATACTAATTTCTATTTAATCACACAAAAGTTAAAATTAATTGTAATTATTTTCTCCTAAAGACGAGAAGGGAGAGGTTTGCAACAAAAGGTAAGTTTAACTTCAATTTTATTTATTTATTAACTATTTAATATTCATTATGCGTATAAAACTTAATTTTTAGTGGTGCAGTATGTTTATCCAATGCAGAATGCTGTCCTAACCAGGAATTCCATCGTTTAAACGTCAATTGCCTTCAATGTTATCCTATTTGTATGACAAAAAAAATTTGAAACGGAAATAAAACTTCGTGATAATATGTAGTACGTATAACTATTCTATGTCATGTACAATAAAGTAATAATTAAATAAAGCGTAATATATACAGTATACATACAAAAATCGTAATGTATTGATATAGCTAACAGTCTCTTAACATTTATTCTGTAGTAGAATAAATGCATTATTCTGAAAATATTTTGTAAAAATCATCTAGTGAAGAGATATATATAAACAAAAATACATAAAATTATAACGAACACAATATTATTTGCATGGCAGAAGGTACTGTACGTTTGTGTTATGGGTGTAAGAGTGACACGTGGTTTTTAATGTACTTAAAATACCAAATAAAATTGTAAATTAAGTAAGCAGTAAAAGGTTTTAAATAAAAATATTAATTAGAATGCTACATAGACATTATAAAAAAAATATGGTGAAATTAAAGGGGTAATGTAAAGCAGCATATTATTGGTATCATCTGAATAGAGGTGCCTCCAGGGAGAGTTTTTACGAGTAACTGTGGTTTAACACGTGGAGATAACCCAGAAAAGTTCAGCTCTCTGATCAGGCGAGAACACACTACAACACTTAGATTTCTGTGGGGTTTAATCTATTCCTCCATAGGTCAGCGCATGTTTCGGTGATTACATACATTACGCGTGAATTTAAATTACACGATGACTCACTGAAGGACTCTCTATGGAAAATTGGCCCTATTTACATGTTACAAATGTAAAGAAAAGCAGAAAACGTCAGGTGTCCATTGGCATAGCGCGAATCCACCAATGTTCAGTAGTGTTATCTTCTTGTTCACTGCTGGGTTTGTGTTTTTAAAGAATCATTAATAAATTTTGTGATTTGTTTAAATTAATAATATTTCTTTAGAAAAAAACTGGGATTTCTCATTTCTCGGTCTTTTGCTTGTCCCGGGATAAAAGTAAATCTTGAGAAATCCCGAGATAAAATGAATTATTTTTAAGATGTACAAAATATCTTGAAATCAAATGATATAATTTGTTTTTACTTTTTAAAGGAATTTAATACGTTTTGCAACCTTCAAAATCATATTAACAATGCTGTGTAAGATATACAGTATATTAAAATTATTTTTCATTTACGTAGAAATTTTCACAAATAGAAAAAATTTTTTAAAGTTTGCTGGAAACTGAATACAACAAAATGCTTTGAACTCAGTTGAAAATTAAAAATAATTGATCTTAGATCAAACTTCTAACTTAAAAGGTAATTTTGTTATTTAAATAAAACATAATACAAAATATTATTGTAAATTTTTATAACAAGATTTTAAAAAGCAAAAATTGTCAGTACTCGGATTACACACTCTGCTTCTTATTTTAACTAATGAAAAGTCCTGCTACCAACCTTTCGATTCAATTGATGTAGGTGAAATCGTCTTTAATTAATTGTCAGTCGCGGGTCCGCATCTGACAAACAAGTTGGATACGTAGAGTTTTCCGGTTTCTTCAAGTGTCTAACATTTATTGGAGATAAGTTTTATATAAAAAATCATTTCGAAAGGCTCTTCCAACCACATTTCCTCAGTGTTGAATTACCGTATCCCATCAAATTAATTCAATTCCTTTCTGTTCGTTTGTAGTATATTTTTTAAAGAAAATATTGCCGAAGTGTTTAAGGCATCATTCTACCGCTCTGGGATATCAGGAGTCGAATTCCGGGATAAAATACTGGCCGGAAAAATTCCTCCCAGATATGTGGATTGCAGTCCCGAACTACTCAGCTTAGTCCACAATGGATACGAATAAAAAGGACTCGTCAATAAGTAATTTTTAAATTATTAACCCAATAAACGAATTTATGATAATTTGCCATACTTACAGATACTCCCTTATATGTTTAAACTGGTAAATTACACAATAAAACACTACTAATTTATAGTTTCTTCATATCTTTGTAATTTAATATATTCAAATATTTAAATTCCTCATTCTATATATATTTTTTTGTTTTTCTCTAAACTTTTATGATTATTTATCGAAAATATAAAATGATTCAATTTGATAAATTAGTTTTTCTGGTATCAAATTATTTTAATTTCAAAACTAAAATCAAATAAATAAAACATTTACTTAATAATTAAATGTAATTTAAGCTTAAAAATAAAGAAAATTGTTTTATGAGGATTGAAAACATATAAATAGGAGTACTAAATGCTAATAATCTTGTAGAAGATGTATTTTCCCCATTGAACTTTTCGCCTCGAGGACACTAGGAGGGCTTTTATAGATTTTTAAATTTGGGTTAATTTCATACGGCTACGCAATCCACGAGCGATATTAAAGGAGACTTTCTACGAAAACTGCTTGTATGTTAAACACGTGAAGAAAACCCAAAAACCTCTGCCACTGGACGATGCGGATCTACGACCAACAGCGAGAAGCAGCGATCATTCGGTTGTTTTATCCACTCGTCCACTTTCGTAGGACCATTGTGAATTTGACGAAATACTCAAAAAGGCCAGTAGATGGAATGGGCAGTGCTGTCCTCAGAGTAACGTGTGCCTTGAGTAAAATACATATCGCAGTCTTATAGCATTGAGGACATAAACGAAATAAACATTGTATTGGTGCCCACGATTTCTCAAGATTCAGAGAAACTTGTTTCTTTTGCTTCCAGGTTGAACAGGGTAAGTATTAGAACAGACGTGACTTATCTGAACAGACAGAAAAATTTTCTGATGTTGAATCCGAATTTGATTCTGGATTCTTATTACGGTAAACTGATGTTTTCATCGCCTCGATTATCCGGCAAGCTTCGAAAATATATCCAAAAGTTTCTCTCTAAAATTTTACATCAGAAAGTAAATATATGCCTGCTCTACGACTGACACAAATTTCTTATTATGACTGTATAAAATGTAAGTGCTGGAAGTTCGTATATTGTTAATCCGGGATGACGGCTCTAAGCTTACCATTATATAATATAATTCAATTTGATAAATACCATATCTAAACTCCATTTTCATCTATCTAACTCCAGTGTCGAGATTAAAGACAAACGGCTGACAAACGGACAATAGTCGGAATCTATAGATCTTCAATTTCAAAATTGCAATCCAATTAGCAACAAACAGAAGGTTCTTCTTTATAGTGTATTAATTTAATTAAACCTTTATTAAATTTAGTTAAAATAGTAATTTAATTAATTCTTCCCGCCCTGTGGGCACTAAGAAGGCTTCTTTAAGCAAGACAATTATGGACTTGGCCAGGCCCACAAAGGAGCGACCGAGTAGTGAGGAACAACGACCGAAATATTATAATATTACAAAAAGCTTAATTCTGAGGGTATGATGTATTTTATAAAACTCGCAAATGCTAATAACCAGTAAAATCTTCATTAAGTCCGACACTACTCTACATATGACACACGACTCCTTCTATCTTCATACCACATCGATATTTAACCACCAAAATTTAGTAGCATCACAAACTAATAATATTCATACAGAAATCCTCCGTAATTTTTATGGATTTTACGTCGTTCTAAAGAATCCTCAGTCCAAAAATAAAGATCGTCGGGGAGGATCAAATATCAACTTCTATAATCGATCCTCCAGTAATTGCCCTACTTATAACCAGAATTATGTACAGAATTCTTTTGAGAATGAGCCTTATCACCATATTTTATGTCTGATAATGCCTAACCATAATTTAACGAAGACAAATTAATTGTTCAAACAAACAATTCATCATCACTTATAAATATTTCAAGATGAAAATGAAATAATTTTAGTGATTTCATTTATTTTTCCATTAAAAATTAGGTTAATAACACTTATCATTCAAAAAAATTAATAATAAACTATTACTTAAACGTAATTATACCATTTAGTCGAGTCATGTTTCTTGAATAATTGCAACTAATTATTCCGGGTAAAGGAGAATTTATATAAAATAACAACACACAGAGATTAATCATTAATTTTGTATTAATTTAATCGCTCACACTTGGATTTCTCCGAATTCTTACTCGTATCTACGTAAGTAATGTTTCATTTTTACTTTAAGTTCTTAGTTATTCAGTTAACAATACACGAGAGTATTTTATTAATAAAATATTCAAATAAATTTATAGATATTAAGGCCATATAAAGTTCTTGTATAGGATTTTGGGTAAAGAGGGCATCATTTGCCTTATTTTCGAAGAAATAAAATGAGTAATATCTTTCTTAATCAATAAAAAGTAGTCTGAAAGCAGTAAAAGTAACATTCGTTTCATAAGGGTAAGAATGATTACAGCATTACGGTCCCTAAGTTTTCTCTGGGTTGGGGGAAAACCCCCAATTCATTCCTCTAGAAGACCATGGACATTAATTCTTAAATTCCAGCGATTGGACGTAAAAGTAAAGGATCACGAAGTGGATATTGAACATCAGTTATGATTCATGTGTAAATTTCCCATATTCTCATGTTCCCATTTCCCATGTAAAATCCATATTTTTATATTTCTTTACACTTAAATACCTTGTTTCTTTTACTAGATTGGAAAATTTGGTATAGCAATATGGTGTATATCAAGAAATTTCTACTTCTTGCACTGATATTATGCACAGTCGAATTTATTCCTGGTAAGCGTTATGCTTTATCATTATTCCTTAGATTTTTATAATGACACTAATAAATAATAAATGTAAATAGGAAATGCTAGAAAACTAGGTACGAAAATACTTTGTGATTGCGATGGTAGTTTCAAAGATTCACAGTGTGACAATAGTTGCAACGCTGCAGGTTATACACGTGGAAGATGTACATTATGGAAACATGGAAACACCAGAAACTTATGTTTGTGTTATAGATATGAAGAATAATTAAACAATTGATGTTAAATTCTATTCTGTATATTTGTTTCTTTTGTTTATATACAGCAATGCAACACTTAGGCGATGTCTCCCGGTAGGTTTTTCTAAAGAAAATTGATTCCTATTTAGGTATTATAAACATGAAATATATCCAGGAACGAGTTGCTTAACTTTCCCGGCAACATTTGGTCTTTAATCATGTTTTATTAGAAAACTTTTTATATTTTGAACTATTGTAAAATGAAAAAAACTTAATTTTGAATGTAATAAGATTTAAATAATTATAAATGTTAATAACGAGTAAAATGGTCATTAGGATCGACCCTACTTGAGATATGACACACGACACTCTATCTCCCCACCCTCTAGAATATTCATAACGTAATTTTAACAGAATCAATCCTCCTAATACACAAACCTTCCTGCATAATTTCAGAAAATTTTGACAAAAAGTACAAGAGTTACTAAGCTTCAAAGAGGATGAACAAAATCGTTCCTTCCACACACACGCACTAACGAACACCGGAAAAGTAATAATTCGCATTGTTAATACCGCTAATTTATTTTAAATTTTAAACGTGTCTTGTATTATTTTTTTATTTTGTTTTCTTGTTAAAAATATAATATACGACTACATTTACATTATGAAAATTGTTTCACTCGGTTAATTAATTTAACAGTAAACATCTGATTAAAAACATATGACTTGTTTGGAATACATTGAATAAAGATAGAGTTGAAAGCCTGAAAGTCCTAAAAGACAGGTTAAGTCAAAATTATTTAAATTATTATGAGACAGAAATTTGTACGATATCATAGCATAATTATAGGTATGCGAATAAGGATTTGTATGTGTGATTTCGATTTCTTCTTGCCCAGAACGACGTTCTACAGGATTGAAGTTTCCGTTACGTAATTTAAACAATGTAATTTACTAGTTTTATCTTTATTTAATTCGTAATAAAGCGTATTGTGAAAACTATAGGCCAGAATAATTCATTTAATCTATATGTTACCGCTAAAGCTCGAAATCCGTTAATGTGTACATTACCTAGCTAATCTGCAGATTAACTAGGGTGATCCATTAAAGCTGCGAAAATTGTTCAATTTCTCAAATTACCTAGGTAATTTGCAGAGTATCTAGGTAATCTGCATATTAACGGCTTCCGTATCGTTAAAGTTCAAAAGTTTGTTTCTTTCACTTCCTTTCCCCATTCCTTCTTTTTACGTAGATAAATTTAAATCCTAGAATGCAAGCAAGCACCGAATTGGTGAGTAAAATCAAGAAAAGATTCTTCGCAAACCTCTTTAGCGAAGATTTAAAATATAATACGTAGTGTTTTAATAACAAACCAAAGTATGATTCCATAATTGAAGATGTAAAGCAAATAAAAGTTTCCAAGAAGAAAGAATCATCTCGAGATTATCAAATAATTCAAAGGTGTGATGTGTTGACTGTACGAGGCTGTGAAAAACTCATTGAGCCGTTGTCAGATGCGCGAGAAAGGTTTGAAAAAGTTTGTCCATGCCGGAGAATTGTTTGACATTCGATAAAAACTGAAGAAGACCTTGAAAAATTAGAAGATTCACAAGAGACTGTGATTATGAGATCACAGTCAAATCTTACTCAAGAGGACATTCCGTTATCCCCCGCTTCTACAGAATCACCTATAGAAATACAAGAATTTACCGATAGTAATCTTAAACTGCCTTCTATACCGTTGATTGATGATGCAGTCACGAAGAATATTCAGTTACCCTGCACCTCCAAGGAATCGCCTCTGCAAGTTGAAGAAGTCATCACTGAGTTACTCTCAACTTCAGCAGAATCGCCATCACAGTTTCGTACGGAGCCTGTAAAGAGCACTATACAAGACATAGTCTGTATTGTTTGCTCAAAAGCAGCATCAAGTGCTCACAAGTGTAAATCGTGTAATATGTTTGTTCACGCAGTTTGTGGTGAAGTAGATCCTAAAGAGGAAGGGTATGGTAAGAATGTATTGTGCATCATCTGTAAAAAGAATATGGATCAGAAAATACAGCGTGATGAAGCCAAGAAATGTTTAGAAAAGCAAGCAAAGAAAATGTTAGCAGTTTCTAATGCAAAGCACCCAAACGTCGATGAAGGTTTCGCTGTGAGAATTAAAGTACCCGAAGAAGACAGAGCAAAAACTGATGCACGTTCAATTTTAGCTGTGGTTCTTAGTAAAACAGAGGATGGCTTTTATAAACTTGATACTAAAACAGGTATTTTAAAACAATTGTATGCAAAATCTGAATTCAGTGTTTGCAAAGAGAGATTTTTAACGAAAGAAGATGGATGTCCCTGCTGTAGAAATATCTTTACGTCAAACAGCAATAAAACAATCCCTTGGTACTGGGCAGGGTTTCAGAAAATGTGACTGCAAATCTAAATGTACCACAAATAGGCGTGCTTGTCGCAAAAACCAATTGCTACGTAATTCAAAGTGTCACCAATCTTTAGATTGCACTAATAAGTAAGTACAATTTTATCATATGTTTTGCAAATTCATTTCCCTAATTGTAGTAATATTTTAAACCGTTTGATTTTTGTATTAAAGTTTTTTTAATTGATTGATGATTGATTCAATCAACTAATTTGTTGATTGTATTAACTTGATTCTTTAGATATTGAAAATTAAATAAATAACATTATGTTAATTTAAGCGTACAGAAACGTTGCTGTTGTTCCAGCAAAAATCTTATTTTCACTTTACCGAGTGCCTAGTAGGTAATTTGCAGATTACCTAGATAATCTGAACATTACCTAGGTAATTTGAGAAATGGAATAATTTTCGCAGCTTTAACGGATCACCCTAGTTAATCTGCAGATTAGCTAGGTAATGCTCACATTAACGGATTTCGAGCTTTAGCGGTAACATATATATATAATCGAGACGGGTTGATAATGATGATAATGATAATAATAGTAATAATAATAATAAGCGCAGAGCCTAAACGGGTTAGGAGTTGAAAGTTGAAATTTGGTACACAGATAGGGTACGTCACGAAAATGCACACTGAGAAGGGATTTTTCGAAATTCCTCCCCACGGGAAAGAGGGACAGGATTATTGCTTAACACTTTTATCAACAATGGAATTGTTAAGTAATAATAAAAGTGTTAAGTAACAATGGAAGTGTCAAGTAACAATGGAAGTGTCAACAATGGAAGTATTACGTAACAATGGAATTGTTAAGAGAAAGCGACATGCATGACACAGATGCAGTTATTTTCGTTTTTGTGGGAAATCAAACATATTATTTTAGACCCATCTAAAAATTCTCTAATTAGTCTGCAAACAGGGGGACCTCATTCTTGCATTCTTTGAAAACGGGTAAGGTTGACTATAACGTAATAATCTTAATCTTCGCTATCGTTACTTTTGCCCGAGCAACGCCGAGCCTACCTGCTAGTAATTTATAATACCGATAATCGTAAAGTCTGATTGATTTGATAAGGTAGCAAATGTCACCATAAGTTTATAGTCATGTAATGTTCGCCATCAGTGAAGAGTTTGTATTTTTCTTTTATTGGCATGTTGCTTTTGAGGTCATCTGTTAGAAGATCTTGCAAATTTCGATCGAGGATAAGTACAGTATATATTTATTTAAAATAGTAAGTTTTAATCACTATACGTATAATCTACATATACAGTAGATCCTTTTATAAGACTGGTTCCTATAATTACGATTCCTATAAGACGGCGAAAAAATTGTGGCGGTATCCGTACACAACGGTAAAAAAACTCCTATAATTACGTAAAACGTCATCGGGCAGCCGAACTACTTTCCCGCCGTCCGTAGCGCCACGCTACGGACGTTTAGGCGGATAAATTGAGTTTAGTTTTGTCTGTACATATAATTATATATAAATTAAGTACTGTATATATAATTATATATTAACTTAATTTATTGTAACTTTATTATAATTATATATATGCTTTCCTCTGTCTAGCGCCACGCTACGGAGAGTTTAGGCGAACTATCGTCTGTACAGTATTGCACTTGTTTGTTGACTGAAAAATTAGTTCCAAAAATCACCGATAAGTGGTGTTGAAATACAAACGACAATGACTTCAAATATGATTACTAGACAGATGTTCGACATGGCCACTGGGTATAACGCGATTTAGTCGAGTAGCAACGCCCACACCTGCATAGTGCAGCAGGTGTGCATGGATATTATCTGTTATCTGCCTTATGGCAGATAACATTTCTTCATTTTCAACAATGCGGAAGGACCTGATCGAAACACTCGAAAATTTAAATACCCCATAATGAAAAATAACTTTCATTGTCATTTGCCTTGTCGGGCATGAGTTTCTAGGCTATATCGCCCCATAGTAGTGTAACATAATTGTTACGTAATAGTAGTTACGCGGAAAATAATGCCTTCCGTGAGGTTTTTTAAGGGCAACTAGCCCATAGTCAGAAGTTACAAACACAGAGAAAACCCGGAAAACTCCACATGGCCAGCCGTCCAGACGAGGCGCGAACCCACCAACTATTCAAGACCAGGGCTTCAGGGAACGGAACCGCTTGGCCACTGGTGGATAGTTTGTCTCTGGTGGATAGTTTGCGTCTGTAAATCTTACCCTTCTCTTTCTCTTAACACTTCCATTGTTCACACTTCTCCGCGGTGGAAAGTGTTAATTAACAACCTCACCTTCGCTGGTGGAATTTCGAAAAATCCCTTCTTAGTGTATATTCTCGTGACGTATCCTATTAAAACGCAATCAAAAACGCAAAAAAGCGCATCTGCGCCTGTAAATCTTGCACATCCCTTTCCTTTAACACTTCCGTTGTTAAAACTTCCATTGTTGACACTTCGATTGTTACCTAACACTTTTATTGTTGACACTGCCATTGTTACTTAACACTTCCATTGTTGAAGCTTTTATCCTGTCCCTCTCCCCCGGGGGAAATTTCGAAAAATCCCTTCTTAGTGTGCGTTTTCGTGACGTATCCTAATTGTGTACCAAATTTCAATTTTTAACTCCTAACCGGGGTCTGCGCTTATTATTATTAATATTATTATTATCATTATCAACTCGTCTCGATTATATATATAGATTATTTAAAAATAAAACCATTAAATTACATTATTTAAATTACGTAACAGAAACTTCGATCTTGCAGAACGCCTCGGCAGATCGCCGGATTGTTGCGTTACTGTATACAAACAAAAACAACCAAATGTACAGAATATAATTTAACATTAATGTTTATTTATTCTTCAAATTTATAACACAAACATATCATTCTGGTCTCTTCAGGTTTCCGAAATATAGGGGAGACCGGGGCAAGATCGGCATGTTAAGCTTTACTTAAATTTTGTGTAATAAATACTGCTGTAAACTGAAAAAAAAGTTTTGCATATTGTCTATTGGAATGTTACCTTACTATAGAACTGGTTAAAATCAGTTTGGAAATAAAAATAATTAAAATAATTACAACTTTACAAGAAGAGAGAAATTGACGAAGTTGCCCCGGGTATAGGGGCAAGATCGGCAACTTCTCTCTTTTTGTAAAGTTGTAATTATTTTAATTATTTTTATTAAAGTTGCCCCTGGTATAGGGGCAACAGTAATGGGGCAAGATAGGCACGTATATAAAATTATGTTATTAACAATGTATAAGTTGGAATTCACTATTAAAACAAAGAAATACAAATCCAACACCCATTTAATATTATTACAACGAAATGCAAGTTCAAAGACATATATACATGAATAACAAATGCAAACATGTTTTCATTTATCATCTGTTTGATTTTTATCCTTTGCTTCTAATGTGGCTTTATGTTGCCGATCTTACCCCGCTAGTCATGATTTCGAAACATTAAGTACAACCCTGAGAACAGAATGCCAAGCCACGATCTGGCCACGTGAATAAGTTGAAGTTACATCCTTCTAACAGGAAAAGTAACTTTCGTTATCATGGAATTATAACAAAACCTGCCAATTCAATATAAATGGAAAAAAAATATTATATGGAATTGAACGAAAATGAAAATTTGCTTGATAATTCAACTACGCTTGTTGGAGAACAATAAAAACACTACACTCAACAAGCCACCAATAAAACTCAACTGCCTAACCTATAACCAAAGTCTCTTTTTAATTTGTTTTTAAAAAAAAGCGCTTGACAAACTTGCCCCGCATGCCGAAGTTGCCCCGATCTCCCCTACATTTTCCATGTGTATAACCTGCAGCGATGCAATTACGGTCACACATTAAATCATAGAAATTACCTTCACAATCACGAAGTATTTTCGTACGTAGTGTTCTAGCACTTCCTATTTAAGTTTATTTTTGATCAGTGTAATTATAAAAATTTAAGGAATAATAATGTAACATAACACTTATCGGGAATAAATTCGACTGTGTATAATATCAGTGCAAAAAGCAAAAATTTCTTGATATACGCCATATTGCAACACTGAATTCACCAATCTAATAAAAGAAACAAGATATTTAAGTGTAAATAAATATGAAAATATGCATTTTAACATGGAAAATGAGATCATGAAAATATGGAAACTTTACACATAAAAACTGTATTCTAAATAAAAGCATCGGTTCTAAAGCTAAGATGGTTGTTAAGTATAAACAGAACATAACACCTGCCCATCCTTAGGTAAGGACNAATGTTATTAAATTAATTTTTAATGGGAAAATAAATGAAATTACTGAAATTATTTCATTTTCATCTTAAAATTTCTATAACTGATGAAGAATTGTTCGTTTGAACAATTAATTTGACTTCGCTAAATTAGATTAGGCATTATCAAGCATAAAGTATGATGTTATTTTTAAAATTATTTTGTACATAATTTTGTTTAAACGTTCCTGAAAATAGAGTAGTTACTAAAGGATCGATCGTATAACCAGATTTTTGATCCTCCCCGAAGATTTTTCATTTTTGTTCTAAGGAATCTTTAAAACGTCGTAAAATTCATAAAAATTTCGGGGGTTTTCTATGTGAATATTACGGTGTGGTTATACGATTTTGTTCCTTCCTTTTGAAGCTTAATAACTCTTGTGCTTTTTGTCGAAATTTTGTGAAATTTTGCAGGAAGGTTTGTGTATTACTGAGATTGATGATAATAAATTTTGGTGGTCAAAGATCGACGGAGTACGAAGATAGAAGGGAAAGTCGTGTGTCATATTTAGAGTGGGGTCGAACTTAGTGAAGATTTTACCGGTTATTAGCATTTTCGATTTTTATAAAACTCATCCTACCCTCAAAATTAAGCTTTTTGTCATTTTATTATAATTCAAAATATAATAAGATTATTTTTTAGTAGAATATCATAATAGATTGCGCCACAGGGAGTTTTAAAAGTTGCCTGAAGTATTAAGCAACTCGTTGGCAAATTTCCTTTTTTTTATTAAATACTGTATTGCTATTTGTATATCGAGAATTACGTGTATCTTAAAACCAGAGCTATGGAGTCGGAGTCGGAGTCGGAGTCCTCAAAAAGCCTGCCGACTCCGAATCGTTTTTACTTATCAACTTGTTATGTATATAAAACGGAAAAGTATTGGAATCGTGTCAAATTTGATCCTTCAAGCTTTTTTTTTAAATCTACACGTTTGGAGACCTCCCGATCCCCTTAAAAAATCAATAAATTAGGAAAAATTCGCGCGCGTGTCCAATTTGTTTAATTTCTTTAGTTTCTGTTCTGGAATATTAAACAATATCTCAGAATGGGTAAAGTTTAAGAAACGAAATGTGGCACTGTGGNAAAATCAAGTTTAAGTCATTTTATTCGACTTTACGTCTGTCCGCCACAAATATTGAAGTCGTAATATCACTAGATAAACGTTTAAAGCACATAAAATCATATTAAAATATATACAAGTATGTACTGTATTTACAGTACACGCATTCGTAAATTTAGATTATTTTTTTTGTACTATATTAAAAACTAAAATTTATTTGTTTGTAAGCTTAAAATAGATTTTTATTAACCATATATTATTTAAAATGCTTTCCTAGTGATAAGTAGATTCGGAGACAGGTAAATTCGACTTACGTCGTTTTTCGACTTACGTCGTTTTCCTGGAACCAATTACCGACGTAAGGCGAGGTATACCTGTATTTGATGCAAAAGTGGCACTATTAGTTTCGTGATCACTTCCATATTGTGGGCCTATAAGCACCATATTTTTAAACGTGTCACCGGAACAAATCACCTCGCCAATTCCTGTGGCACCTGCCTAATTAGGGCACTGCACTCAAATAACAAATTCATATAGTTTATTAGATTATTTTATTCGAGAATTAGGCACCTCTGCATTATCACGATTAAACTGACAAATTTTTCAATACAAACCTACGTTACACCATCTCATACATCATTATTTCGCCGTGTTTATTAACCTTTGTTCTTTATTCTGAGTTATAATGAGGTTGAAAGCGTGACAAAAGATAGAGAATGATGACCCGGTCGACTCTCCCCATGATAAATGGTTAATCTGAATAGAATTAAAACTCAGTTTCTTACAGTTTTGAATACTAACATTTACTCGCGGGTATATAAATACAATTTTAAAAGTTATATATTAAAAATTATATCGGAATTTTTAATATATAAATATTAACTTTTAAACAAAATTCGTATTCGGGCTCTTACAGATACAATAAATTTACAACTGGCATTATTTTCCACATGGAAACAGAAAAGAGATCAGTGATTACGAGTGTTAATATGACCCAAATTAACGGTCATATTTTTAATTATTTCAGTATTTATATAAACAGAGTCGATTCTAACACCACTTCACTCCTCTTCTTCCATTGAAAATACAAGATTGAAAATCAATTTATTAATTCTCTCTACAAATGTAAGTATCGTATACTCTGCTCTTTGTTACAGTATTTTTGAAGATTTTTGTCAAATTTAAGATTGTTAACATTATCTATTAATTTAGAATTCTCTCGAAAGGACAGACATTTATATAATTTACTAGTTGTTACCCGCGACTTCGCCCGCGGAGGTTTTTCAAGCAAACCCCATTTATATTCAGTATTTTAACAACCATAGTAATTGTTATATAACATCTACCACCGAGAATGATGAGAATCGCTGAGAATCAAACAAACTATTTTGAATTTGATCAATTTTCTGGAACGTTTACAATCGTTCTATAATTTCAAAAGGTTCGAAAATTTGGTTAAAAAATCGAAAAATATAAAAATATTTATAACAATGTCTGAAGTGTTATTAATTTAATACACTTAAGTACTTAATGAAGATGAAACGTAACAAAAAATTGCATCTAAAATAGTACAGTAGAAGCCGTTCTTCCGGTTAAAAATTAATCCTCTTCCTCTCCCCCACGCGAGGGAATTTTGATAAATCCCTTCTTAGTGTGCATTCCCATGGTATACCCTAGTAAAACGCAGATAAAAACAAAATATCGCATATAAAATAGTACAGTAGAAGCCGTTCTTCCGGTTTAGACGTAATTCTCTCCCTCTTCCCCCCGCAATGGAATTTCGAAAAATCCCTTCTTAATGAGTGTTTTCATGACGTACCCTAACTGTGTACCAAATTTCACCTCTTTTGGTTCAGCGGTTTGCTCTGGGCGATGAGGAATCAGTAAATGAGTCAGTCAGGACAAGCAATTTTATATATATAGACTAGCTTTTACCCGCGACTTCGTCCGCAGAGGTTTTGCAAGCAAACCCCATTTACATTCAATATTTCAATAACCATTGTAATTGTTAGGTCTATATAACAGCTACCGCTGAAGAGAATTGCCGAGAATCAAACGAACCATTTTCAATTTAATCAATTTTCTGGAACGTTTACAATCGTTCTATAATCGAACCAATATGCAATAACAAATTCGAATTTAAAACGGTTCGAACATTTTTAAAATCGAAATAGATAAAAATATTTATAACAATGTCTGAAATGTTATCAATTTAATACACCTAAGTACTCAAT
>NW_019384403.1:274956-340339 GCF_000671375.1 Centruroides sculpturatus | reverse complement strand
CAGTCTCTTAACATTTATTCTGTAGTAAAATGAATGCATTCTCCTGAAAATATTTTGTAAAAATCATCTAGTGAAAATATATATATATAGGCCTATATGTAGACAAAACATACATAAAATTTTAAAGAACACAATATTATCTGAATGGTAGAAGACACGTTTGTATTATGGATGTAATAGTGGCACGTGGTTTTTAATGTACTTAAAATATCTAATAAAATTGTAAATTAAGTAAGCGGTAAAAGGTTTTAAATAAAAATTTTAATAAAAAGGCTACATAGACATTATAAAAGAAAAAATATAGTGAAAAGTCATCTGAAAAGAAGTGCTTCAGGGATAGTTTTTATGAGTAACTGTGGTTTAACACGTGGATAATCCAGAAAATTTCAGCTCGCTGATCAGGCGAGAACACGCTACCAAATCTTAGATTTCGGTGGGGTTTAATCTACTCTTCCATAGGTCAGCGCATGTTTCGGTGATTACATACATTAAGCGTGAAATTAAATTACACGATATTTTGGGTGATGACTCACTGAAGGACTCTCTATGGAAAATTGGCCCTATTTACATGTTACAAATGTAAAGAAAACCAGAAAACGTCAGGTGTCCATTGGCATAGCGCGAATCCACCAATATTCAGTGGTGTTATCTTCTTGTTCACTGCTGGGTTTGTGTTTTTGAAGAATCATTAATAAATTTTATGATTTGTGTTTAAATTAATAATATTTCTTTGGAAAAAACTGGGGTTTCTCATTTCCCGATGTTTTGCTTATCTCGGGATAGAATGAATTATTTTTAAGATGTACAAAATATGTTGAAATCAAATGATATAATTTGTTTTTACTTTTTAAAGGAATTTAATATGTTTTACAACCTTTAAAATCATATTAACAATGCTGTGAGATATACAGTATATTAAAATTGTCTTTAAATTACAAACAGTATATTAAAATTGTCTTTAAATTACAAACAGTACATTAAAATTGTCTTTAAAAATTTTCACAAACAGAAAAATTTTTTTAAAGTTTGCTAGAAACTGCATACAACAAAATGCTTTGAATTAAGAAGAAAATTAAAAAAAATTATCTTAGATCAAATTTCTAACTTAAAAGGTAATTTTCGTTATTTGAATAAAACATAATACAAAATATTATTGTAAATTATTATACAGTAATAAGATTTTAAAAAGCAAACATTGTCAGTACTCGGATTACTCGTTCTGGTTTTTATTTGAACTAATGAAAAGTCCTGCTACCAAGAGTGATCATTCGATTCAATTGATGTGGGTGGAATCGTCTTTAGGGGCCGTCCATAAATTACGTAAGGTATTTTGGGCTGGGTGGGGTCAAGGATTTCTTACTATTTCTTATTCAGGGGTAGGTGGTAATAGATCTCGTATTACGTAATATCCTTAATTTTATTTTTTCTTTCTCGTTGAGTGGCGGAATTTCGAATTTGACTTTAATTGGGCGGTTTTCTTCTATAAAATTAATCGATTCTAGGCTAATTTTACTCGAACATTTCCAAAACACGTATACTTTTTGGGAATAATCCATATAAACTACTCTATAAAAAAAAATTGTAGGAATACTTACCGAGTGCGCACCGTTCGAAGACGCCATTGCTTAAGCTTGTTTTTGTTGCGGAGCGGCTTATTAGACGGCGGTCACGTGTTTCTTGATAAGTTATTCTTTCTGCGAAAAATTCGCTGAACTTTGGAGACATCATTAATAGAGATATAATTTTTATGGCCGTTGAATAATAAATGTTTTTTAGTAGGCCCGCTGCCCGTTTAAACTCAACGGTTTGTGCAATGTTCACTATTGGTCCAGATTCGACCAATCCTGTCGAGAGACGAGTCGGCCGTGATAATCTGTCTCACTCTTTTAGCGTGTTATACAAATCCGTCTTATATGAGCCGGTATGGGGGTCTACTGTAAATTGAACATTCAGCTTTTAGCTCGAAATGCTAATCTAGGAGGAGACACGTCACTGAATGACATTAAAAAAAACCAAAAATGAACTAGATATAGCCAAACAGAATTTGATAAAAAATAGTGATGTAACGAATATTCGGTTACTATTCGGTATTCGGCCTATTCGGCCTATTTTTCGCTATTCGGCCGAATACCGAATACCTAAAAACAGGAGTAAGAAATAACAAAAACACAGTAAATTAATCATTTTGGTATTCAGATTTAACGTTATTGGGCTAGTGTTCTTTGTTTATAACTTATAACATGCACAAAATAAAAAAAAATAATATTAGTCACATGTATTCACAATTTATAATTACAAAGATCAGCACACGTACAGTACACACCTATTCATTCGAAATAGTCGCACGTCTGAGGGTCTGACCCTGCCTATCCTTTTTTTCAAGAGCTCGTCTTTGCTCTTCTCTTTCTCTTTCCTCTATCGCTCTAGTCAACGTATGCCTATGCATACATCATAATACGCGCTCACGATACTTTCGATTCGTCACTTTTCCGTCGTAGATTTCCCTTTTACAATTACGTGACTCATAGCCTGGTGATAATGGAGAAAAGAGACAGATAAGGACGTCGGTATAAGTCACAGTTACGATTTCACAGATTCGAAACAGATTGGTAGCCCGAACGGCGTCAAGCTTTCGCCCGTGCATGCTAAGTGACTTTCATTACAAGCATTTACCTTTCCGAAGTCTATGACAACAATTGTTTGGCATTGACGGGCGCGAATAACCTGCCTCGACTTGTTCGATTATGTTATCAACTCAATTTCATATTTATTTTCACATTTTCCTTCTCTGTTCTTTTTCCGTTATTTACACGTGTAAGTCATTTCATTGTTATCAACATTTGATATAATCACTTATTACATACTGCCATGACGCTCTTGTTTATCCGCTACAACTGTCAAGAATTAACGCGATTGGCGAAGCGTAGTGACAGTGGGCCAATAGAGAGCAGGATCCTTGCCATAATGCGGTTTGCGCGCCAATTTTCGTACGTGGGTTAATCGAGCCGAATAGTTTGGCCGAATATTCGGCTATTCGGCCACGCTCCTGGCCGAATATACTATTCGCTGCAACACTAGTAATTATACTATTTAGTCAAGTCATGTTTTTTGAATAATTGCAACTAACTATTCCGGGTACAAGAGAATTTATATAAAATAACAACAACACAGAGATTAACCATTAATTTTGTAGTACAGTGATACCCCGAACTTACGCGATAGTTGGGACCGAGCGATAACCGGGTAAGTCGGGATATAATTTCGCAATTTGTATAAAATCGAAGTCGGACGTATGTAAGCTAATAAATGTTCTCGGTAATCTTATCTCGTCTTTTGATTCATTCACGGTTACAAGAAATCACCACATAAAGTCTCTCAAGTCTGCGTAGATATAACAAACAAAGAAATAAATAACACAAAATAAATTGTAGCTATATGTCGATTTCGCAAGACAAGTCCAAACACGTTAGCTGAACAATAGTGTGGGAAGAGTAAAATAATCAAGAAACTTGTTTCTTGATTACTTACTCTCCCAACACTATTGTTCAGCTAACTTGTTCAGCATTGAGTTTCTTGTTGCTTGCCGCTCAAACAAGAATCGAATCGACGAGATTTGAAAATCGCGTAGCTCTGGGTTCGCATAAATTAGGGTAGAGTAAGTCGAGGTATTACTGTACTGTAATTTAATCGCTCGCATTTTTGAATTTTTCCAAATTTTTACTCGTATCTACGTAAGTAATGCTTCATTTTTACGTTGTCTTTATTTATTCAGTTAACAATACACGAGAGTATTTTATTAAAAGAATATTGAAATAAATTAATAGATATTAAGACAGATCAGAGGTTTTTGGGTAAAGAGCGCATCATTTGCCATATTTTCGAACAAATGAAATTAGTAAAATGTTTCTTAATCAATAAAAATTAGTCTTAAAGCAGTAAAAGTAACATTCATTTTATGTGGGTGGGAACCATTACCACCAATATAAAAGTAACATTCATTTTATATGGGTGGGAACCATTACCGCATCATGTCCCTAACTTTTCTCTGGTTGGGAAAAAATTTCCAACTTATTCCTTTAGAATGACCTTGATATTAATTCCTAAATAGGAGCGATTGGACGTAAGAGTAAAGGACCATGAAGTGGCTATTAAGCATCAGTTATGATTCATATGTAAACTTCGAATATCCTCATGTTCCCATTTCCCATGTTAACATGCATATTTTCATATTTACGCTTAAATACTTTGTTTCTTTCACTAGATTGGTGAATTCTGTGTTGCAGTATGGCGTAAATGAAGAAATTTCTACTTCTTGCACTGATATTATTCACGGTCGAATTAATTCCTGGTAAGTGTTATGCTTTATCATTATTTCTTAGATCTTTATAATTACACTTGTAAAATCCGGAACTTTTACCGATTTTTTTCCGATTAATGTCCCGTTTTACCTAAAAGCTCATTAAATTTCCCTAAGAAACGAGAGTGAAAACTAACTTGACAGAGGGAGAAATTTCAACCTCCCCTTTTTTTCAAAGTAAACATTCGCCCATGTCGACAATATTCCCACACTTCGAACTTAAAAGTTAACATATGATTTCGTCATTTTATTTGGGTTCCGGGAACAACTTTGACCTCCCCGCACACCTTTTACTTCGCAAATAATTAGTCACATGACAGTTTCCCACCGCTAAACGATAAAAGCCACTTTTCACCCCCCCCCTCAGGGAGTCGCTGCCGAGGATTTAACTATAACTTGTGTCCTACGATTGTGCTCTACGTTTGATTCTCTAGGATATCCAAACCCATCAAGAGGCATGAAACTAATTTTTGTGAACTCTCTCTCGGCCCTTTGCGTTTTTGGTACTCAGAATTTTCCATCGATAATAGTTATTGTATAGTATATATAGAAACTAATAAATAGTTGTTTTCTTGTTAAATTGGTGTCCGCATTTACTCGTATATTGCCTGTCACCTTACCGACGGCCCTCCTCCCTCCTACACTTGACCAGACCCGAAAAATTAGTCCCGTTCCCTCGGGATAAACTAAAAATTTAAGCCATCTTTGACAAGTGGGCAAGTCCTTCCGACTTGAACGCCGATCCACGGAGGTACGACGTAGTCTTAACAATTTATATTTTGGAGGGCAAAAAAACAATTTCCTGGGCGACAAAGTAAAACATTATATTAAGAATAATTAGATATTTTATTCGTTATATCGTGCAATAATTAAACAAATAATATTATACTAGTCACTAGTCTATTTAATGCAGTATGAATTTGGCGTTAGCATTGGCCCTCGGCATCGGAATTTTGAAGTGAAGGGGGCGATACTACGTAAAGGTTTTATTGAAGGGGACGACGATTCGTTAGAGGTTGAGAAACACTGGTATACAACAATGCAACACATAGGCGATCTGCATAGGTAATGTCTCCCTGGAGGTTTTTCTAAAGGAAATTAATCCCTATTTAGGTATTATAAACATAAAATATACTATATATCCAGGAACGAGTTGCTTATCTTTACAGGGCTTTTATCATATATTTTATCATTTTGGCTTTTATCATATTTTATTAGAAAACTTTATATTTTCAACCAATTCAAAATAAAAAAAAAACTTAATTTTGAGTGTAATAAGGTTTAGAAAAATTATAAATGTTAATAACGAGTAAAATGGTCATTAAGATAAAGGTAGAGTTGAAAGCCTGGAAGTCCTAAAAGACAGGTTAAGTCTCAAAATTATTTAAATTATTGTAAGACAGAAATTTGTACGATATCGGCAGGCGAATAAGGATTTGTATGTGTGATTTCGTTTTCTTCTTGCCCAGAACGACGTTCTGCAGGATTGAAGTTTCCGTTACGTAATTTAAACAATGTAATTTACTAGTTTTATCTTTATTTAATTCGTAATAAACGTATTGTGAAAACTATAGGCCTAAATAATTCATTTAATAATTTATAATACCGATAATCGCAAAGAAGTCTGATTGATTTGATAAGATAGCAAATGTCACCATAAGTTTATAGTTGTTACTGTGAAAGACCGAAGTTAGAGAATGTTGATATTCTCCGGTGAATGTCGACACATACAAAATACGTCGGTGAAAGACCGAATATTTGGTTATATTATTGTACATTCGAACAATCGCCGGTGTATGTCGACAAGCACAGATAAGCTTTGGTGGAGGTCGAAACAACACCTGAGAAACCGATGTCGACGGAGAGGTGACAGTCTGTCGCCAAATTCTTCGCCGTTTCCTTTTGCTCAAATTGATGATACCGTAAGAATACAAGTCTCCGATGTCAACCATGGCCGTACAAATGCCCGAAATGTGTTGGCGGTTTTAGTTGGAATAGAAGACTCTGACTTTTATAAATTAGCAAACAAAAATGGTATTTTCAAGCAGCTTTATACCCGTAATCAGTTCGTAATTTGTAAAGAAAAGTTACTTTTTATAGATGAGATTTCTTCTCAAGAAATATCGCTGAGAGAAGCAGCTGCAGCTAATTCGAAAAGTGGAGGGCAAGGTTATACACGCTGTCGTTGCAAAAAAAAAAAGTGTCCCACGAATAAATGCAGTTGTAAAAGCAAGGGACTCTTGTGTAATTCAAAGTGCCATAACAGTTTAAGTTGTTGCAATAAATAAAATTATACACCGTTAATCACATAATATATGTGTATGTAATTTTGTGTATTATTTTTTTTCTTTTCTGAATGTACTGTTCGTTTTAGGTTCAACAGTTTATTTACAAGTGCTGTTACTTAAGTTTTATCCTATTTTGACGTATTAAAAAGTTACATTTTTGTCTTAACGTAATAAATATATTTTTATTCAACATTCACCATCAGTTCATGCTGAATGTCGACATTTGCCGGTGTAAGTGAGAAATAATGATATTTAGCGAATATTTCGTACATACACGAAACGACTGTGTGAATGCTGACATTCACCGGAGAATCTCGACATTCGCCAGATATCGGTCATTCACAGTAACATAGTCACGTAATGTTCGCCATCAGAGAAAGAGTTTTATTTTCTTTTATTCGCATGTTGCTTTTCAGGTAATCTGTTTAAAAATCTAGCAAATTTCAACTAAGGATAAGTATATACTTACTTGAAATTGTAAGTTTTAATCATTATATGTATAAACTACATATATTTAACTTAACATTTCTGCTTTTTTCTGGCGTGTTTTCAGTAACAGTGTTCTTAATGTATAAAAATTCAATTTGTTTCAAAATTATAATTATTAAATAAAATTATCTGATGAAAAAGTGGCACTATTACTTTTGGGATTACTTTTGTATTGTGGGCCTAGAAGCACTATATTTCTAAAGGTGTCACCCGAACAAATCACCTCGCCAATTCCTGTGTCCTGTGGCACCTGCCTAATTAGGGCACTGCACTCGAATAACTAACAAATTCGTAGAGTTTATGAGATTATTTTATTCAATAATTCGGCACCATTGCATTACCACGATTAAACTGATAAATTTTTACAATACAAACATATGTTACACCATCTCATACATCATTATTTCGCCGTGTTTATTAAACTTTGTTCTTTATTCTGAGTTATAATGAGGTTGAAAGCGTGACAAAAGATAGAAAATGATGACCCGGTCGACTCTCCCCATGATAAATGGTTAATCTGAATAGAATTAAAACTCAGTTTCTTACAATTTTGAATATCAACATTTACTTGCGGGTATATAAATACAATTTTAAAAGTTATATCGGAATCTTGAATATATAAATATTTAATTTTAAACAAAATTCGTATTCGTGCTCTTACAGATACAATAAATTTACAACTGACATTATTTTCCACGTGGAAACAGAAAAGAGATCAGTGCTTACAAGTGTGAATTTGGGTCACATTTTTAATTATTTCAGTATCTATATAAGCAGAGTCGATTTTAACACCTCTTCACTCTTCTTCCATTGAAAATACAAGATAGAAAATCAATTTATTAATTCTCTCTGCAAATGTAAGTATCGTATATTCTGCGATTTGTTACTGTATTTTTGAAGACTTTTGTCAAATTTAAGAATGTTAACGTTATCTATTAATTTAGAATTCTCTCGAAAGGACAGACGTTTATATAATTTATGAAGTTAAATTCAGTTAGAAAAGCTTTGTAAAGACGATTTAATTGAATGATATTTTTATGCATTTTATTAATAAAGTTGAATTTACTTTTCAGATGATGATATCACTTTTCTTTATTATTATAATTCTTGCCGCACATATCATTTGCTCTCCTTGCGTTTCGGGTAAATATATTACTGTTTATTTACGATATTTATAGAAAGTGATGATAACAATAATAATAATAGACACTAATTTCTATTTAATCACACAAAAATTGAATTTAATTTTAATTATTTTCTGCTAAAAGACGAGAAGGAAGAGGTTTGCAACAAAATGTAAGTTTAACTTCAATTTTATTTTTTTTTTAATTATTTAATATTCATTATGCATATAAAACTTAACTTTTTAGTGGTGAAGCATGTTTAACTGATGCACATTGCTGTTCACCTCACCTCAAATGTGTTTTTATATTTCCTATTAGTTGCGATATTAGTGGCTGTAATAATATATGTTATAACATGACAATAGAGAATTGAAACAGAAATAAAAGTTTGTGATAAAATGTAGTAACGTATAACAACTAATCTATGCCATGTACAATACAATAAAAGTAAAAATTAAATAAAGCATAATATATACAGTATACATACAGAAATTGTGATGTATTGATATAGCTAGCAGTCTCTTAACATTTATTCTGTAGTAAAATGAATGAATGCATTCTTCTGAAAATGTTTGATAAAAATCATCTGGTGTAGAGAGTTATATATAAACAAAAAATACATAAAATTATAACAAACACAATATTATCTGCATGGCAGAAGGTACGTGTACGGGTGTAATGGTGGCACGTGGTTTTTAATGTACAATAAAATACCTAATAAAATTGTAAATTAAGTAAGCATTAAAGGTTTTAAATAAAAATATAATAAAAGGGCTACATAAACATTATATAAGAAAAAATATATTGAAATTAATGGGGTAATATAAAGCAGCATATTATTAATATTGAATTTAGTTAAAATAGTAATTTTAATTAACTCTTTCCGCCCTGTGGGTAATAAGAGTGCGTCTTTAAGCAAGCCCATTATGGGTTCGGCCAGTCCCACAATGGGGCAACCGCGTGGAGAGGACGGGGCCCGATATCTTCTTACGGAGCAGTACCCCGAATTTTTCCTGAAGATTTTTTGACACGTCAGGATCCAATCTCTGGTTCCCCAGAGCGGTAGACTGTTTCCTTGACCGCTCGGCCATCCGACCGTCAATTGTACAGTATTTAACCCGGTTTATCGTTTCGAATATTTTTATATAAAACAATCCGTGTGTTTTCCACATTGTAAGTTAAATAAAACGTTATGTTTTAAGATAAATGTAATTCCGAGTTGTTTAACACTCTCGGCAACTTTTAAAACTCCGTGTTGCTCAATCTAATATGATATTACAGTCGATCCCCCTATAACGCGGTAGATACGTTCCGCTTTATAAGAATTTCGCGTTGTGCAAATCCTCAAATACATGAGCCAATCACAGCCCGCACGTGTGCAGTTTACGGACTACGGCTGTCTGAAAGGTTTTCTTCCAAAAAATTAATCGATTCTAGACTAATTTCACTCAACATTTCCAAAACACGTACAGTGGTACCTCAGGTTACGAACGCCCCAGCATAGGAAATTTTCAGGATACGACATGAAATTCGAACATATTTTTGCTCCACGATACGAACAAAAACTCACCATATGACGTTAAATTAGTTCGCAGCGCCATTTTTTATTCACTTCTGTTTATTGGTCTCAGTCCGCGTGTTTGCTTCGTCGTGGATGGATCTCTCTCGGTAAAGGAAATCTCGAGGTATTATCAGAAAGTGACTGATTTTATTAAAAAGAAACATCCCGAAAAGGTTCACACTGGCCATATTGCTGCTCGGAGTAATGACATTTGCCTAAGACATTTCAGAAACATTTTAAAAAGTAGGCAAAGCCAAACCTCTTTGGATAGATATTTTATCAAGCAACCACTATCCAGTGAAAGTGCTGGTGGAAGTGAAGGAAAGAAAGCAAGAAGCAGTAAATAAAAATTTTAAAAAAGCAAATATAAAACAACACTAATTTTTTAAAAATCTTTTCTAAGTTATTGTTACATTATCTTATGTAAGTTAAGTTTTAGTATCATTTTCCTTCTCCCTCTCTTCTGCCACCAGTTTACAACTCTCCCGTCCTCTATCCTCAAAGGTAAAGTGATGCATTTTTCAGTGTTTTCCTTACTATAGTTATTATCATTATTTTTTAATGTATTACTTAGCTTTAATTTGAGTGTGTTTTTTGTGTTGGAACGAATTATTTGGTTTTACATGTAATCGTATGGGGAAAAATGATTCCCCTTACGACATTTTCATGATATGTTCTCAGCGTCGGAACGGATTAATTTCGTATCCTGACGTACCACTGTATAGTTTTTTGGGTATAATCTGTATAAACTATGCTATAAACAAAAAATTGTAGGATTACTTACCGAGTGTGCACCGTTCGATCACGCCATTGCTTAAGCTTCTTTTCGAAGCAGCGCACCAAACGGCGGCCGCGGTTTCTGATAAGTTATTTTTATGCGAAAAATTTGTTGAACTTTGGAGACATCATTAATATAAATAATTTTTATGGCCGTTGAATAAGAAATGTTTTTTCACAAGAAATGTAAAAAATTACAGTACTGTATTAGACTTACAGTACCTAATTTAGGCCTATATACTGTACAAACGATAGTAAACTCAATTTACCTGCCTAAACTCTCTGTAGAGCAGTGTTTCCCAAACTTTTTTAGGCCATGCCCCACTTTAACATTTCTAAAATCATCATGTCCCCCCATAGATAATTTTAGTTATAAAATTTATTTTTGTTTTTTTTAGTAATATGAATGATAATTTTAAAGCGATTTCTTACAACTGTTGTCAAAACAAAGAAACAAACTTTTAATAAATAAAAAAATAATAGATTTTAAAAACTTACTTTAATGTGATTTGTGGACTTGATGCTTTTTACACAGCGATTTTATATCTGGTTCAAGCTTAGTTAGCTTAACTCTCAAATCTCCACGTTGTGTTATATCCAGACGATTTCTTTTTTTAATCAACAAATCACTCACAGCACTAAAGCCACATTCAGCTAGATATGAAGATGGAAACGGTAATAAGAGTTTTCTTGCACATTTTGTGGTATTGGGGTATTTAGCCTCTGTTTCATCGCAAAGCNTCCAAAAATGAAAAATCTTCGGGGAGAATCAAAAATCTGGTTACACGATCGATTATACAGTAACTACCCTATTTTCAGGAACGTTTAAGCAGAATTATCTACAAAATAATTTTAAAAATATCATTATACTTTATGCTTTATAATGCCTAATTTAATTTAGCGAAGACAAATTAATTGTTCAAACGAAGAATTCATCATCAGTTATAGAAATTTCAAGATGAAAATGAAATAATTTCAGTAATTTCATTTATTTTTCCATTAAAAATTGAGTTAATAACATTTATAATTTTTAAAAAATTAATTATAAACTATTATTTAAACGCAATTATACCATTTAGTCGAGTCATGTTTTTTGAATAGTTGCAACTAATTATTCCGGGTAATGGAGAATCTATATAAAATAACAACACACAGAGATTAATCATTAATTTTGTAGTAATTTAATCGCTCGCACCTTCGGATTTCTCCAAATTTATATTCGTATCTACGTAAGTAATGCTTCATTTTTACTTTAAGTTCTTAGTTATTCAGTTAAGAATACACGAGAGTATTTCATTAATAAAATATTAAAATAAATACATAGATATTAAGGCAGTCCAGAGTTCTTGTATGAGTTTTTGGGTAAAGAGGGCATCGTTTTCCATATTTTCAAACAAATGAAATGAGTAAAATCTTTCTTAATCAATTAAAATTAGTCTTACAGCAGTAAAAGTAACATTCGTTTTACAGGAATGGGAACCATTACTGCATTACGGTCCTTAAGTTTTCTCCGGGTTTGGGCATATATCAAGAAATTTCTACTTCTTGCACTGATATTATGCACAGTCGAATTTATTCCTGGTAAGTATTATCTTATATAATTATTCCTTAAATTTTTATAATTACACTAATCAAAAATAAATGTAAACAGGAAATGCTGGAAAATTAACTACGGAAGCAATTGTTTTTTGTAGAGCATTCAATTACAGTAATTTACTATGTAGCAAATTTTGCGAAACTGCAGGTTATACACTTGGAGAATGTACATTACAGAAGCATGGAGAGGACAGAAACGTATGTTTGTGTTATAGATTTGAACCAGAATTAAAGACTGATGCTTAATTCTATTCTGTATATTTGTTTGTTTTTATTTGTATTCAGTAACGTAACAATCAGGCGATCCGCCGAGAGGATGTCTCCCGGGAAGTTTTTCTAAAGGAAGTTAATCCCTATGAATGTATGCCTCTTTAATTCGAAATTAAGTTCGGTAGACTATCATTACAGCTTTCAAGAGGGCCCTAATGGAAAAAAGTGATTGTAATGTAGTATTGCAGTGAAGAGAAGTTTAGCATTTATATAAGTTCGAAATGCATATATGAAAACAATAAAAGAAATATCTAACCTAAAAGCTGTAATGATAGTCTACCGAATTTAATTTCGGATTAAAGAGACATATATTCATAGTACGTAATAACAACTACCATAAGTGATATTTAGAAGTTAATCCCTATTTAGGTATTATAAAAATACAAAATATTCAGGAACTAGTTGCTTAACTTTTCCGGCAGCATTTGGTAGCGCTGACTTTTATCATATTTTATTAAAAAACTTTTTATATTTTTAACTATTCTGAAATGACAAATAAAAAAAACTTAACTTTGAGTGTAGGGATAACTTTGATAAAAATTATAAATGTTTATAAGGAGTAAAATTGTCATTAAGATCGACCCTGCTTGAGATATGACACACGACACTCTATCTCTCCACCCTCTAGAATATTTGTAACCTAATTTTAACAGAATCAATCCTCCTAATACACAAACCTCCCTGCAAAATTTCAGAAAATTTTGACAAAAAGTACAAGAGTTATTAAGTTTCAAAGAGGGTGAACGAAATCGTTCTTTCCACACACGCACTAACAAACACCGGTAAAGTAATAATTCGTATTGTTAATACCGCTAATTTATTTTAAATTTTAAACGTGTCTTGTATTATTTTTTAATTGTTTTCTTTTTCTTGTTAAAACTATAATGTACGACTAAATTTACGTTATGAAAACTGTTTTACTCGGTTAATTAATTTTACTGTAACCATCCGAATAAGAACATATGAATACATTGAATAAAGGTAGAGTTGAAAGTCAGGTTAAGTCTCAAAATTATTTAAATTATTGTGAGACAGAAATTCATACGATATCATCGCATAATTATAGGTAGGCGAACAAGGATTTGTATGTGTGATTTCTTTTTCTTCTTGCCAAGAACGACGTTCTGCAGGATCGAAGTTTCTGTTACGTAATTTAAACAATGTAATTTATTAGTTTTATTTTTACTTAATTATAGTTTTCACAATACGCTTTATTACGATAAAGGGTATTGTGAAAACTATAGGCCTGAATAATTCATTTAATAATTTATAATACCGATAATCGCAAAGAAGTCTGATTGATTTGATAAGGTAGCAAATGTCACCATAAGTTTATAGTCACGTAATGTTCGCCATCAGAGAAAGATTTTTTATTTTCCTTTTATTCGTATGTTTCTTCTGAGATGATCTGTTTGAAAATATTGCAAATTTCAACTGAGGTTAAGTATAAATTTATTTCAAATTTTAAGTTTTAATCATTATATGTATAAACTACATATATTTAGCTTAACATTTCTGCATTTTCCCGGCGGGTTTTCAATGACACCGTCTTTAATCTATAAAAATTCAATTAATTTCAAAATCAAAGTTATTAAATTAAATTATTTGATGCAAAAGTGGCACTATTAGTTTCGAGATCACTTCCGTATTGTGGGCCTAGAAGCAGCATATTTCTAAACGTGTCACCAAAACAAATCACTTCGCCAATTCCTGTGGCACCTGCCTAATTAGGGCACTGAACTCAAATAACAAACAAATTCATAGGGTTTATGAGATTATTTTATTCAAGAAGTCGGTACCTCTGCATTATCACGATTAAACTGACAAATTTTTCAATACAAACCTACGCTACACCATCTCATACACCATTATTTCGCCGTGTTTATTAAGCTTGGTTTCTTTATTGTGAGTGTTAATGAGGTTGGAAGCGTGACAAAACATAGAGTATGATGACCCGGTCAATTCTCCCCATGATAAACGGGTGATCTGAATAAAATTGAAACTCACTTTCTTACAATTGTGAATATTAACATTTACCCTCGGATATATGGCGACAATTTTAAAAATTATATGGCAATCTTGAATATATAAATATTTACTTTTAAACAAAGTTCGTATTCGTGCTCTTACAGATACAATAAATTTACAACTGGCATTATTTTCCACGTGGAAACAGAAAAGAGATCAGCGGTTACAGGTGTTATTTTGGGTCACATTTTTAATTATTTCAGTATTTATATAAACAGAGTCGATTCTAACACCACTTCACTCCTCTTCTTCCATTGAAAATACAAGATCGAAATCAATTTATTAATTCTTTCTGCAAATGTAAGTATCGTATACTTTGCGATTTGTTAGGCCAGGAACACACATGCGTAAAATTAGGCGTAAAATCTAGCTGAAAACAGAAAACGTAAAAATTTTTCTGAAATTTTGGCTGAAACAGAACTGAAAATAGAGTAGAGCATGTCTCTACTTTTTACGCTGAAAAATTTTTACGCCAAAATTCTTCCAATAAAGAGACGTCTTTTCTATGACGTCAAAGTAAGCACGTGGTTTTCATTGTAACAATGGCGGCAAACCCAACTGTTGTATCGTGCTCAAGAAAACGTAAAATTAATGAAATAGAGGATTTCATTGAATCCGTTAGACCTCATCAATGCCTCTATGACAAAAAAACTGTCACTTATAAAGACACTGCGTACAAACATTGTATATGGACGGCCATAGGTGCTAAATTTCAAATAACAGGTAGGTCTAGTAGAATCGATATATAGTATTTAGATCACACGTTCTTTATTTCACTTCGGAATACAAGTCTATTAATTTAAATTTACTAAATTATAGCAGAGGCAGCAGAGAAAAAGTGGAAAGTGCAGAGAGACCGTTATATGAGAGAGAAAAAATCAATAAGATGTAGCACTGTAAGTGGCAGTGGTAGTGGAGACATATATAAACCAAAATGGGAATTATATCCTTTAATGGATAGTATATTGGGAGGATATATTGGCTGCACAGAAACGTGAGTATTAATACATTTACTTCACAGAATCTACTTGTAAGATACTTTACCATCATTAACTAAAATAAATGTTTATCAAAGGATATTGGTTTTATATCATTTGGTTGGTTATTTGATTATATTAAAGTAGTGATTATAGTAAAATGTAATCAAATTCGTGTTTAAACAAAAATAAAGTTAATACCAACTGATTGTAATACTAATAATTTATTTAAGCTCTTTTGATATCATTTCTATGATTTGAAAGTTCTCTCATATAGTTCAAACAATTATAAATGACTTATATTTCTTGTCAAATAAATAAATTCATATCATTGAATATCATTTACCATTTACAACTGAATGTTTTTATTAGGGTAGATATACCTATGCCTAATCTGTAGACCTATCTATAGACCTACTATAATAAGTTGTTATTATCTGTATCTAATTAATATTATCTATATTTAATTGTTGTATATGTATATATATCATTGCTATTATTACCTATAAGTACTAATTATTAGTTTGAAAAATATTTTGTCTTAATTTCATCATAAATTATTTACATGTGGTAATATTTTTATTTCTTTTAGTACCATAAATAATGAAACAAGTATCATCGAAAATGATAATTATGTTGACACCGAGTCAACACAATTATCACCAGTAAATTTTTCCCAGCTAAACCAGAATGATGTAGAAATTGTCCCAAATATTGATATTAATCAAGAAATTGAGTCAGATCAGTAAGTTGTAAATAAATAAATAATTATTATTTTGATGAAAAAGAATAAGATTTTTAATGTATGGATTTTGTTTCAGACTTTATCAAGCAGTGACTCGAGTACTTTTGGTCGAGGAAAAAAAAAAAGAAAAAAGAATCCAGATACAGATAATCAGGATTACTACAATAAAGCTTTATTATCTTTGTCATCAATGTCAAGTGCAATAAATAGTTTTTTGGATAGGAGTTGCAAGTTCAAATTTATGAATGTAGGCAAAATATAGTACAAAACAATGACAGATTTAAAAGTTATTCTTTTTAATTTTTTGGTTCTGTGTCACAGCCTGACAATATTGATCTGTTTTGTGAATCATTAAAATTAAGATTAAAAAATTGGATGCACGGGATCAATTTAATGCAAAAAAAAAAACATTGNACATCTATATTTAATTATTGTATATGTATATATATTGTTGCTATTATTACCTATAAGTACTAATTATTAGTTTGAAAAATATTTTGTCTTAATTTTATTATAAATTATTTATATGTGGTAATTTTTTTACTTTTTTTAGTACCATAAATAATGAAACAAATATAATCGAAAATGATAATTATGTTGACACGGAGTCAACACAATTATCACCAGAAAATTTTTCCCAACTAACCCAGAATGTAGAAATTGTCCCAAATATTGATATTAATCAAGAAATTGAGTCAGATCAGTAAGTTGTAAATAAATAAATAATAATTATTTTGATGAAAAAGAATAAGATTTTTAATGCATGGATTTTGTTTCAGACTTTGTCAAAGCAGTGACTCGAGTACTTTTGGTCGAGAAAAAAAAAGAAAAAAGAAACCAGATACAGATCAGGATTACTATAATAAAGCTTTATTATCTTTGTCATCAACTTCAAGTGCAATAAATAGTTTTTTGGATAGGAGTTGTAAGTTCAAATTTATGAATGTAGGCAAAACAAATATAGTACAAAACAATGACAGATTTAAAAGTTATTTTTTTTTAAATTTTAGGTTCTGTGTCACAGCCTGACAATATTGATCTCTTCTGTGAATCTCTGAAATTACGATTAAAAAAATTGGATGCACGGGACCAATTTAATGCCAAAAAAAACATTGAATTATTAATGTTAGACCTTGAAGGTCAGGAAAAATATTTTGCATAATTAGCCTGTAAATAATAAAATAATTTTTCAAAGTTTATAAAATTGTCTTTATTATTACTAATGAAAAATTTAAGTAGTTTATACTGTATAATTACAAATACTGTATTAACTTATACAAAATGAATTGTTTAAAAAAATTTTTTATAATACACCTGGATATATCTTGCTATTCTGCCATGGTACAGATCCTTCATTACACAAGTAAATAACTAGTTCATCACGCAAAGATTTTGCATGTATGCTATGCATATTAGATCCAAAAGAACAATGTGAAGAATTAATATTTTCATCTTGGTGCCATAAACCTGATTAAAATTATCATCATCATAATCAGAGAAGCCTGGGGGATTGTAAATACTTGCATTTTCTGTCAATAAAAAATTGTGTAAAACAAGGGCAGCGGCAACTATTTTTTCTACTGTTTTCTCACTATAATTGAGTGGTCTTAAAAATTCTAAAGCCCACCAACAGAATTCCAAAAGCATTTTCTACTATTCTTCGAGCTCTACTAAGGCGATAGTTAAACACTTTTTGGAAATAAGTGAAAGCTGATCTCCTTGAATAAGGTCTCATTAAATTTTTTTTAAGAGGAAAAGCTTCATCTGAACAAAGAAACATGGGAATACTTTATTAGAATTTAATAATTTATTTTCATTTAGAAGATTTAATTTTTCTTCTAAAAGCGTTTTTGCAAAACAACTTCTTTAAAAAATCCCACAATCACTTTCACCACCCATGAAACAAGACTCGACTGAAATAAATTTGTATTCATAATCAGTCACAGCTAATAAAATTTTGCTAAATGATCCTTTATAATTATAATTTAAGCTTCCACTGTTTTTTAGCATTGAACTAGTATATGCTTGCCATCAATGCTCCCACAACAATGTGGTAGCTGCCAACGAGATTCAAAATCTTTAGCAATTGCTTTCCATTTGTTTTCATTATCTGGCATTTTCATATAATCATTCTTTAAATTGTTCCAAATAACCTATAATAAAAATAATAGCAATTTATAAGTTAATTGCTATTCAAATTTAATAACAATTTTAATTTATACCTTCGTAGTTTCTTCGATTATTTTAGCAATTGTCGATCGTCCTATTCTAAATGAGAAACTGAGGCTCCGAAATGTCTCACCCGTAGCAAGAAATCTAAAAAATTATGTTTTATGATAAAAGTATACTAAAGACCTAACTATTTTACAAAGTATGAAAGATTAACAAACCGTAATGTTACAGATAATCTGTCTCTAGCAGATATCGCTTCTCTCCATCGTGTATTTTTCTTAGTTATATTTCTCTCTATTTTTGACAGCAAATATTCGAATAATTCTGGTGACATTCTCAGAAATCTGAAGATTTTAAAATTTATTATTTTGAAATATCCTCAAAAAACGATATGTAAAAAAATACAATTTAGTATTCTCGATCGTTAAATTGTAGTTCCGGAATCAACGAATTATTAAATCCATGTAAATCACGCTCTCGAAATAGCTTTCTAACCCACCAGCGTCTCTTTTGGCGTTTTTTAATAAAATCATTTCTTAAAATCATCAACGATTGAGTAGAATACAACCACCAACAAATAACAACGTCAGATACCGACGGCGCCATTTTACTAAACTATATATGACGTTGTTACATTTCCGTTTCCCATTCGGCCAGAATTTTTACGTATGTGTGTTCTGGCATGAAAGCGTAAAACAGAAACTGAACTGAAAGCTGATTTCTGATTCAGTTTTCTGCCACACAATTTTACGCATGTGTGTTCCTGGCCTTACTGTGTTTTTGAAGATTTTTGTCAAATTTTAGAATGTTAATTCGAAAGGAGAGACATTTATATAATTTATGAAGTTAAATTCAGTTGGAAAAGCTTTGTAAAGACGATTTAATTGAATTATATTTTGATGTATTTTATTAATAAGGTTGAATTTATCTTTCAGATGATGGTATCACTTTTCTTTATTATTATAAATCTTGCCGCACATGTCATTTGCCATCCTCGCGTTGCGGGTAAATATATTACTGTTTATTTACGATATTTATAGAAAATGATGTTAACAACAATAATAATGAATACTAATTTGTATTTAATCACACAAAAATTGAAATTAATTGTAATTATTTTCTCCTAAAAGACGAGAAGGAAGAGGTTTGCAACAAAACGTAAGTTTAACTTTAATTTTATTTCTTTTTTAACTATTTAATATTCATTATACATATAAAACTTTACTTTTTAGTGGTGCACTATGTCAGTCTGATGCAGAATGCTGTCCTCACCAGAAATGCATTTATGGAGACAAGTCTTGCTCTATTACTTTCTGTTATCCTGAATGTGTTAACATGACAACAGAATTTGAAACTGGAATACATTTGCAATGATAAAATGTAGTAAGGTATAACTATTTTATGTCATATACGATAAAAGTAAAAATAAAATAAAGCGTAGTATATACAGTATATAGACAGAAATCGTAATGTATTGATATAGCTACCAGTCTCTTAACATTTATTCTTTAGTAAAATGAATGCATTCTTTTGAAAATATTTTGTAAAAATCATCTAGTGAAGATATATATAAACAAAAAATACATAAAATTATAACGAACACAATATTATCTGTATGGCAGAAGGCACGTTTGTGTTATGGGTGTAATAGTGGCACGTGGTTTTTAATGTACTTAAAATACCTAATAAAATTGTAGGGCCTAAATTAAGTAAGCAATAAAAGGTTTTAAATGAAAATATTAATAAGAAGACTACATAGACATTATAATAGAAAAAATATGGTGAAATTAAAGGGGTAACGTAAAGCAGCATATTATTGGTATCATCTGAAAAGAGGTGACTCCAGGGAGAGTTTTTACGAGTAACTGTGGTTTAACAAGTGGAGATAACTCAAAAATTTTCAGCTCGATGTTTAGGCGATAACACACTATCAACTCTCAGATTTCGGTGGGGTTTAATCTACTGCTCCATAGGTCAGCGCATGTTTTGAAGATTACATACATTAAGCGTTAAATTAAATTACACGATATTTCGGGGGATGACTCACTGAAAGACTCTCTATGGAAAATTGTCCCTATTTACATGTTACAAATGTAAAGAAAACCAGAAAGCGTCAGGTGTCCATTGGCATAGCGCGAATTCACCAATGTTCAGTGGTGTTATCTTTTTGTTCACCGCTGGGTTTGTGCTTTTGAAGAATCATTAATAAATTCTGTGATTTATGTTTAAATTAATAATATTTCTTTGGAAAAAACTAGGGTTTCTCATTTCCCAATCTTTTGCTAGTCCCGGGATTCCGGGATAAAAGTGAACTGTTTCCCGGGATACAATGAATTATTTTTAAAATGAACAATATAAGTTGAAATCAAATGATATAATTACTTTTTACTTTTTAAAGACTTTAATACGTTCTGCAATTTCCAAAATCCTATTAATAATGCCGTGTACGATAGATATTAAAAATTACCTTTCAATTACGTAGAAATTTTCACAAATACATAAAGTGCTTTAAAGTTTACTGGACACAACAAAATGCNTCTATCGTTAAATTGTAGTTCCGGAATCAACGAATTATTAAATCCATGTAAATCACGCTCTCGAAATAGCTTTCTAACCCACCAGCGTCTCTTTTGGCATTTTTTAATAAAATCATTTCTTAAAATCATCAACGATTGAGTAGAATACAACCACCAACAAATAACAACGTCAGATACCGACGGCGCCATTTTACTAAACTATATATGACGTTGTTACATTTCCGTTTCCCATTCGGCCAGAATTTTTACGTATGTGTGTTCTGGCATGAAAGCGTAAAACAGAAACTGAACTGAAAGCTGATTTCTGATTCAGTTTTCTGCCACACAATTTTACGCATGTGTGTTCCTGGCCTTACTGTGTTTTTGAAGATTTTTGTCAAATTTTAGAATGTTAATTCGAAAGGAGAGACATTTATATAATTTATGAAGTTAAATTCAGTTGGAAAAGCTTTGTAAAGACGATTTAATTGAATTATATTTTGATGTATTTTATTAATAAGGTTGAATTTATCTTTCAGATGATGGTATCACTTTTCTTTATTATTATAAATCTTGCCGCACATGTCATTTGCCATCCTCGCGTTGCGGGTAAATATATTACTGTTTATTTACGATATTTATAGAAAATGATGTTAACAACAATAATAATGAATACTAATTTGTATTTAATCACACAAAAATTGAAATTAATTGTAATTATTTTCTCCTAAAAGACGAGAAGGAAGAGGTTTGCAACAAAACGTAAGTTTAACTTTAATTTTATTTCTTTTTTAACTATTTAATATTCATTATACATATAAAACTTTACTTTTTAGTGGTGCACTATGTCAGTCTGATGCAGAATGCTGTCCTCACCAGAAATGCATTTATGGAGACAAGTCTTGCTCTATTACTTTCTGTTATCCTGAATGTGTTAACATGACAACAGAATTTGAAACTGGAATACATTTGCAATGATAAAATGTAGTAAGGTATAACTATTTTATGTCATATACGATAAAAGTAAAAATAAAATAAAGCGTAGTATATACAGTATATAGACAGAAATCGTAATGTATTGATATAGCTACCAGTCTCTTAACATTTATTCTTTAGTAAAATGAATGCATTCTTTTGAAAATATTTTGTAAAAATCATCTAGTGAAGATATATATAAACAAAAAATACATAAAATTATAACGAACACAATATTATCTGTATGGCAGAAGGCACGTTTGTGTTATGGGTGTAATAGTGGCACGTGGTTTTTAATGTACTTAAAATACCTAATAAAATTGTAGGGCCTAAATTAAGTAAGCAATAAAAGGTTTTAAATGAAAATATTAATAAGAAGACTACATAGACATTATAATAGAAAAAATATGGTGAAATTAAAGGGGTAACGTAAAGCAGCATATTATTGGTATCATCTGAAAAGAGGTGACTCCAGGGAGAGTTTTTACGAGTAACTGTGGTTTAACAAGTGGAGATAACTCAAAAATTTTCAGCTCGATGTTTAGGCGATAACACACTATCAACTCTCAGATTTCGGTGGGGTTTAATCTACTGCTCCATAGGTCAGCGCATGTTTTGAAGATTACATACATTAAGCGTTAAATTAAATTACACGATATTTCGGGGGATGACTCACTGAAAGACTCTCTATGGAAAATTGTCCCTATTTACATGTTACAAATGTAAAGAAAACCAGAAAGCGTCAGGTGTCCATTGGCATAGCGCGAATTCACCAATGTTCAGTGGTGTTATCTTTTTGTTCACCGCTGGGTTTGTGCTTTTGAAGAATCATTAATAAATTCTGTGATTTATGTTTAAATTAATAATATTTCTTTGGAAAAAACTAGGGTTTCTCATTTCCCAATCTTTTGCTAGTCCCGGGATTCCGGGATAAAAGTGAACTGTTTCCCGGGATACAATGAATTATTTTTAAAATGAACAATATAAGTTGAAATCAAATGATATAATTACTTTTTACTTTTTAAAGACTTTAATACGTTCTGCAATTTCCAAAATCCTATTAATAATGCCGTGTACGATAGATATTAAAAATTACCTTTCAATTACGTAGAAATTTTCACAAATACATAAAGTGCTTTAAAGTTTACTGGACACAACAAAATGCTTTGAATTGAGTAGAAAATTAAAAAAAGAAAAAAAAAAGATCTTAGATCAGACTTCTAACTTAAGAGGTAACTTTCGTTTATTAAATAAAACACAATACAAAATATTATGGTAAATTTTTATAATAAGATTTTTAAAAAAAAGATGGTCAATACTCCGATCACCCTATCTGGTTCTTATTTAACTAATGAAAAGTCCTGCTACCAAGTATGTCCTATCCATTAAATTGATGTGGGTGGAATCGTCTTTAATAGTTAGTCGCGGGTTCGCATCTGACAAACTGACTGGCGACGTAGAGTTTTCCGGTTTTCTTCACGTTTCTAACACTTATTGGGGGTAAGTTTTATATAAAAAATTATTTCAAAAAGCTCTCCCTACCACATTGCCTCAGTGTTGAATTTCCGTATCCCATCAAATTAATTCAATTTCTTACTGTTTGTTTGTTGTATATTTTTTAAAGGAAATATTGCCGAAGCGTTTAAGGCATCATTCTATTGCTCTGGGACATCAGGAATCGAATTCCGGGATAAAATACTGGCCGGAAAAATTCCTCCCAACTATGTGGATTTCAGTCCCGAACTACTCGGCCTAGTCCACAATGGGTACGAATAAAAGTCGCGCATACAGGGCGAAGAGTCAATAAATAATTTTTAAATTATTAACCAAATGGACGAATTTATGATAAGTTTACAAAGATTTGCCATACTTACAGATACTACCTTATATATTTAAAATGGGAAATTACACAATAAAACACTACTAATTTATAGTTTTTTCATATGTTTGTTATTTGATATTTTCAAATAATCAAATTCTTCATTGTATAGGCCTATATTTTTTGTTTTTCTCTAAAATTTTATGATTATTTATCAAAAATATAAATTAATTGAATTTAATGAATTAGTTTTTCTGGTATCAAATTACCTTAATTTCAAAACTAAAAGCAAATAAATAAAATATTTACCTAATAATTAAATGTAATTTAAGCTAAAAAATAAAGAAAATTGTGCTATGAGAAATGAAAACATATAAATAGGAATACAGGTAACCCTCGTATAACACGGCACTTCTATAGCACGAATTCACTCTAACACGGTTCGAGAATTGGGAACATCCCCCCTATAACACGGTGCTTTTATAGCACGGGTTTACTCTAACACGGTTCGGGAATTGGGTAAAACTTTCGTATAGTAATGCAATAAATACTGTATAATGCAATAAAGGGTGCGTTCTTTTATACCTCCGCGAAACTCCGCGCGAGCATTCTAATTGTTTTCTTGGCTACTTTGAATGCTCTTTCAACAAATAATCCATTTAATGGTTAAATTTTACAATTGGGACCCTTCTTTTGCCTCTAAAAGCTCATTTTAGAATTATAGAGTCCTCTACACGATACTATCGATAGTGCGGGCGCCGCCATCTTTCTTTCACCGTCGTTCCGAAATGCCTACAAACAGCGGTGCACTCCCGTTGCAGAGCGACCGCTATTAACGAACGCACCCAAAAACTGTTACCAGTTGATGATGCTCATGCTGAGATCATCATATAGGATGAATAATCCTCTGGTAAAATATTTACTTAAATAATAAATAAGTATTTTACCTATGAAAAGAACGAATACTAAATCCGATTTAAATAAGGATTTAACAACATGTTTTTTTAATTTTTGTAATCTAACCCCCCTTTTCGCACTAGTTCTTTGTTTCGTATAACACGGCAATTTTCTGAAACGTAACTCCCGTGTTATACGAGGGTTACCTGTACTAAATGCTATTATTTTTTGTGGAAGGTGTATTTTCTCTCTTGAACTTTTCTCTCCGATGACACTAGGAGGACTTTTTTAGATTTTTAGCTTTGGGTTAATTTCATACGGCAACGCAATCCACGGGCGATATTAATTAATTTAAAGGAGACTTTCTATGAAAACTGCTTATACGTTAAACACATGAAGAAAACCCAAAAACCTCTTTCACTAGACGNCTGGGGGATTGTAAATACTTGCATTTTCTGTCAATAAAAAATTGTGTAAAACAAGGGCAGCAGCAACTATTTTTTCTATTGTTTTCTCACTATAATTGAGTGGTCTTTTAAAAATTCTAAAGCGCACCGACAGAATTCCAAAAGCATTTTCTACTATTCTTCAAGCTCTACTTAGGCAATAGTTAAACAGTTTTTGGGGATGAGTGAAAGCTGATCTCGTTGGATAAAGTCTCATTAAATTTTAAGAGGAAAAGCTTCATCTCCAAAGAAATATGGGAATACTTTATTAGAATTTAATAATTTATTTTCATTTGGAAGATTTAATTTTTCTTCTAAAAGCTTTTTTGCAAAAGAACTTCTTTGAAAAATCCCACCATCACTTTCACCACCCGTGAAACAAAACTCGACTGAAATAAATTTGTATTCATAATCAGTCACAGCTAAAAAACGTTTGCTAAATGATCCTTTATAATTATAATTTAAGCTTCCACTGTTTTTTGGGCACTGAACTAGTATATGCTTGCCATCAATGCTCCCGTAACAATGTGGTAGCTGCCAACGAGATTCAAAGCCTTTAGCAATTGCTTTCCATTCGTTTTCATAATCTGGCATTTTCATATAATCATTCTTTAAATTGTTCCAAATAACCTATGATAAAAATAATAGCAATTTATAAGTTAATTGCTATTCAAATTTAATAATTTTAATTTATACCTTCGTAGTTTCTTCGATTATTTTAGTAATTGTCGATTGTCCTATTATAAATGAGAAACTGAGGCTCCGAAATGTCTCACCTGTAGCAAGAAATCTAAAAAATTATGTTTTATGATAAAAGTATACTAAAGACCTTACTAATTTTACAAAGTATGAAAGATTAACAAACTGTAATGTTACTGATAATCTGTCTAGCAGATATCGCTTCTCTCCATCGTGTATTTTTCTTAGTTATATTTCTCTCTATTTTTTACAGTAAATATTCGAATAATTCTGGTGATATTCTCAGAAATCTGAAGATTTTAAAATTTATTATTTTGAAATAACCTCAAAAACCAATATGTAAAAAAATACAATCCACTTACTATATATAGTATTCTCGATTGTTAAATTGTAGTTCCGAAATCAATGAATTATTAAATCCATGTAAATCATGCCCTCGAAATAGCTTTCTATCCCACCAGCGTCTCTTTTGGCATTTTTTAATAAAATCATTTCTTAAAATCATCAATGATTGAGTAGAATACAACCACCAACAAATAACAGCGTCAGATACCGACGGCGCCATTTTACTAAACTATATATGACGACGTTACATTTCCGTTTCCTATTTGGCCAAAATTTTTACGTATGTGTGTTCTGACAAAGGCGTAAAACAGAAACTGAACTGAAAGCTGATTTCTGATTCAGTTTTCAGCCACACAATTTTACGCATGTGCATTCCTGGCTTAAGACAACAGGAAGACGTCGGGCGATGTCCTTTTGTGATTTTGTTCCCCGGAATCCACAGGAATCTTAACATTATACACATTATTAATTTTGTTTCTTAAAGTATGACTTTTATCATATTGGAATTGTAAGAAATCAGGGGCATAGAATTTTGTCCTATGTCACTTACTGACACACAATCATTAGATTGGCTCACTTATTTTTTTAAGGAAGGCCTTTCATAAAGTGAAATAGATCCAGACGGCAAGTTCTAGACCAAGTCAGGTCCTTGACGGTTGGTTGGTTGGTTAAGGTTTTTTGGCGCAAGGGCCCTTTAGGCCATGCTGCGCCATGACAAAAAGTAAAATATAACAAAACTAAATATATATTACACAAAATATAAATATGACACAAAAACGTAAATAGAAACAAACAAACAAAACAACAAAATAGATATAAGCATATAATAAATAAATAAATAAATATATAAATAATTAATTAAATTTCTTTATAAATATTTACGACTTTCAAAAAGTTCAGTATCTTATCAAGATTTGGCCTCTGGCCCAAAATCTCTTTAAAACTTGCATTTCCAAAATGCTGTCTACGTATCCTCTCAGAGGCAATGCAGTTGTAAAGTATGTGTTTAACACTTACAGTACAGTTACAATATTGGCATAATGGCTGATCTTCACCCTTCAAAAGGTACAGATGAGTCAACCGAGTATGCCCAATTCTCAAACGAGTAAGAATTACTTCAGATCTCCTGTCATACTGTTTATTACGTGTCCAATTTTCTATATTCGGCTTGATCTCGTGTAGTTTATTGTGGATTTGTGCATTCCACATGTTTTGCCATCGCTCTGCTAGTCGTTTTTTAACAACTAGCTTCAAATCACCTCCTTCAATAGGCATTATATGCTGTGAAGGACTAGCTGCCTTTGCAGCTGCGTCCGCTTCTTCATTTCCTTTTATACCTACATGGCCTGGGACCCAACAAAATTTTACAAAGAAATTACTTGCAATAAGATGGCAAAACAGTTTATGAATTTTAATCACTATGGAGTGGGAACTAGGTTCACACGAGATCAAAGCCTGAAGTGCACTAACTGAGTCAGTGTATATAACACAGCAACGATGACCTTTCCTATTTATATACTTTAGAGCTAAATAAATAGCATGCAACTCTGCAGAAAAGATAGAAGAATTTGATGCAATTTGTTCTGCCACAATTTCATCCTGGCAGACGAAAGCTGAGCCAACGTAATCATCAGATTTAGATCCATCTGTATAAATAGGAATTAAATTCCTGTCACAATGTTGAATTTCTGCAAAGTGCTGTCTATAGACGTAGTCTGGTGTGGATTCCTTAGGAAACTGCTTTAAGCTAAGGTCAACATTTATCACAGGAGTTGACCAAGGAGATATACTACAGACCTCTAGCTGTGAAATGTTGCTTGTGTTAAGGTCAATCGTGCTACTCACATTCTCCGTTCTTATGGGGAATGTAGGGACACAACTAGGGCGAGTTTCAAATAACCTTTTCAGCTGAGTATCTAATACTCTATAATCGACTGAAGGTTTAGAGTTAGATTTCTGCTTTATATAGTAAAATAGAGACAACTGTTCTCTCCTAAGAGACAGTGGAGGCTCATAAGCATCCACATACAAACTTTGGACAGGGGAAGTTCGGAATGCACCAGTGCACAAACGCAGTGCTTGATGATGGATTGGATCCAGCATCCGAAGAGTAGATTCTCGCGCAGAGCCATAAACAATGCATCCGTAGTCCAGCTTAGAGCGGACAAGGGCCCTATAAATCCTGAGCATAGAACATTTGTCTGCTCCCCAGGATCCTTGACACTAGATAATGTCCTTACCTTTCTGTTAATGCTTTGGTGGCACTTCAATAAACATTTTCTTCTACTTAGTAACTTAAATAACAAACTTTGTATAAACTATGGAGTCGATTATGGGCGTTGGCTGTGGGGAGATGATATGGAATACGTCCTTCTCCTATCAAATTTCTTGGCGTACTCCCCAAATAACACTAAAGAATCTCCTTTTTTGATGATTTTCTCCAATGAGAGAATTGTATTATACCCACGTATTTAGGAAGAGTGGGGATTTACAGAGGGGTGGACTGTATGTGACTCAAAATTTATGAAGATAAGGGAAAACAAAAAGGATGTTGAACTTTCGTTGAGAAGGAAGCGACTTTTACCAGTTTCTTTCATTTTTAACTTAAAATTCTTTCATTTAAATCAGAAATATTATTTCTAACATTTATGAATTTAATATCAATTTTCAATTAATTGGGGGGTGTTCGGAATCTCACAGAATCTTTGATGTCCAGTGATCATGTTTTTTTTTATTGCATCGACGCATATTTCTTGGAAAAGCATAGTAAGGTCGTAACACCCTACTCACATGATGCACCAAAGGTTGATTAATTTGGACTTGGACTTGCACTTGGATCATTACCTAATTCCCTTGGGCCAGGCAACTTACTACTATCTACAAGATGGAAGTGACAAAAGTGGTGCCAACTAAACGTATGTCCCAAACCACGATTATTTTTAGGAGTCAAGAATGGGCAAATATTCCACAATGCTATGTTTTTTTTATGAAGTTTCATATTCAAGACAAATTAAAAAACCTTTTCATTTTAGCTTAGAGAAATCCTTTAGCAGCCCGAGACAAATTAAAACCTGCCTAAGAAGTACAATGGTGATAAGTCGCCTCAATGAACTTGCAACAATAAGTGTCCATAGAAAAATTATCAATGACATCATAAAGGATTTTAATAATAAAGTAGTAGAAAAATTCACCAAAATCCAGGAATATTATGCTTTAATTAAAATAATCTTCTTAGGCTTCTTTTAAATGTAAAAAAAAAATGTTTTAATAAAGATCTTTCTTCTCCAGTACATAATAAATGATTGAAACTTTATGAATCGTTTTTATTTTACCTACATATAAATGGATAGAGGATATGAATTGTATCATCTTGCTCCCTGGAACATTGGCTGGCTACACCCTTAGTTTCACTACAAACTTTATGGCTACAAGATGGTAACAGTGTTCCCAAAGTAAAATTGTCTCATGAAGAGTGTGAGATTAAAGAATTCTTAGCCAATTCTCTGGGTTATGTGGAACAGCACATTAGGCATATATTTTCCATAGAGAAGCCAAAAAAAGGAAACAGTCTTGGGTTATCACCATTTCACCCGACTAAAGGCGGCTCCATGAAGACAGGGATATTTTATACATGAGATGGTCATCCAGAAAAGTCCACAACTTTTGTTACTACAGGCATTGTAACAAATGCCTAGCTTATACCCATCTCCAAAGCCAATGTATGTCAGAACAACATTCCCCCAAATGTTCTCAGCATCACCTCTCCAGCAAATGCAAGGTTAAAAGGGAGCACTTTAAAGTGCATCAACTGTTTAAGATATAATAAAACGAGGAAACATAAGGAGGAATGTGTAAATGTAAATCACAGTGTGAGGGATAGGTCTTTCCCAGTATACCAGTTCCACTGTGACATCAGCAGGGCCAACACTTCCCAATAATGGATATAAATATCATACAAATTAATTTAGATAGGTCATCTACTGCAACCGTGCACTCAGTATCCTTCTAATTAATCAATAATGAATTATATATATATATAAATGATTGCAGAAATAGCATTTTGTCTGATTTTGTCTTTAATATTTTGTGCCATATTGATCATTTTCAAATTTTAAGAGGAGAACAACACATCATTAATTCCAAAATTAATTGTTCTTTGTAGAAAATTTTCAAAATAAAAAAAAGAAAAAATGAGGATGCATTGACAGAGACATCATCAACATCTCAAAAAATCTCTCACATCTTGAAAATACTTAGTAGAGCATGCCGTGGATCATGATATTGACTTGCCACTTATACAGAAACCTTATGCCACCAATAAAGTTCTTGGTATTCCTGGTAGTTTTGATTGCATCCACATAAAAGTGCAATAAGCTATTGATGACTTTAATCATGACATTTCTGACTCCCTCGTTCCTGTCAGACGATTTCACCACTACAGAATTAATTCAACATATTAGCTTAAAATTCTTTCTAAATTTCACCTATCTACAACCATCAAGCAGCATCAAAGTGCAACTTTTGGCCCTTTCAAAATTAATAGGAAGCATTTAATCTTACATTTATCATCAGATTAGATAGTAATGTGCTCTCTCCTATTTCGTATGACAGTTTTCAGAATCGAGGTGATTACTTGAGTCTATTTACGATAATGATTTAATTTTACAAAATGGGCCTGGCCCCCAAACATTTTGCTCTCACCAGGGGGAAAGTTACATTGATCTCACACTATCAATAAGGAACATTGGCACTAAAATCCAAAATTGAAAAACCTTGTTAACTGAATCACTTTCATCTCAGGAATATTTAATGTTTGAATTGATCAATATAGATTTCGACAAGATCTATAGTAAAAGCCCCTTGATGTAGGTTCCTGTCCATAGTGAGGGGACCTCCCAGAGTTGGTTTAGTAAGTTCTTTACCATTCCTAGAATCTGGGACCTATTCTGAGTAGTATCTTCAAGCAAACAAATACAATAAAAACCAGTTTCTATTGGAATCAAGTAATTCGTGTTTAATAAACTGTGAAAATGCTATTCCAAATCGTACATTTCGTTTTCGGTTCTGATAACAAAATCTTAGTTATCACACTTGGCTATCAATCACTTTTGAGCTTCTGTTAGAAACATAACAAAAGTGAAAATAACATGGTGTCTTTTGGTGTAAGAATGATTTTACTTCATAAGCAATTGCAAAGAGTATTAATAAACTTTGTTGTTGTATTGCTTAAAAATAATTACCTTAACTACTGTATATCTCAGCAGATAAGACGACCTTCAGCTAAAATAAGGTATAAATTTTTGTTAAAGTTTCATACTTTTAGCATATAGCTGTCCTATAAGATGACCTCCAAACTATCAACTGCCTAAGAATTAGTTTAGATCAGCAATGATCATCTGGTTAACAACACTGTATAGCATATGTGAAATTATGTCCTATTCATAATTTTGTGAAACATCAAATTTTACTTTCTTGCATCTGGCAGCACTGCCTTGCGATTCTTGCAAGCATTCACACTGATTCATGCATTCGGATAATAACCTTCACTATTCACAAAAACATCATATAGGCTATTGTATTTTGTAGACATAGCCTACTCTCTACTAGTAAATAATTACAATTTGTCCGTTTTACTATAACAGTTTTAATTTATATAAATTTCAATCTAACTTTTTTTGTATCTGTCCAATAACTCAACCCCAAATTTTGGTACCTTTTTCTATAATTCAACTATCGTCTTATCTGCTGAGATATAGGATATTTATAATTAATTGCTTTCTTGTTAAAATTTAAATATATAGCTATAGCATTAACATTATTTCTGAAATAGGTTTCATTTGCATATGTATAAATGAAAATGATAGTTTTGAATATAAATATATGACTATCACTTACTTTTTGCCATCTTTCTGCAACTTTTTATATCACAATTCAAACAATTGGCTATTTTTTGCCACAACTTGTGCTGATCTTATATGGAAAAGGAAGCATCTAACTTCCCAGACAGTAATTCAGAGTTGTTTTCCATCAAATTAATAAACATCGCAAACTGGTGACTTCTAGTTCACTACCTTTGTCGTCTTTTCTTCAACATTTTAAAACAAAACTATTTCACTAACGCTAATACAGGACAACACTAAAACCACATACTATGCTTACAAAATCAAGAGTTGTAGTCAAGTGAAAAAATAAAATGTTGACAAAATTGTGATTGGTTAAAAAATAATAACTATTGGTAACATGGACAGGATACATCTCGACCAACTATCTGTAGCAAAACTTACTTAATGTATAGAACATAATAGTGATTTCTCTAAAGTTCATTAACTGCCTTTGGCTAAGCGAACTTATCAAATGTCCCATGCATTGCTCTCGACGAGTAATTAAAAAAGCTCAGAATAGGACCCCTAAATACCCATCCATGGGCTTGATGTGTGTAGTAACCTGTATGCCAGAAATGGTGATGCTGATAGCAGAGGGGCAACAGAACATCCAAAATTCACACACTGCTTTCACCCAAGCTTCAAATAAACAAGAGGCTCAAATCAGGCTTTATTTAAGTCAATCAACTGGTCGTTAGGTCATTCTTGACCTCGACCTGGAGTCAACTGATCGAAGCACACCAGGCAGACCTGTCAGACAAGATATGCTCTTCTTGAATGATTGGGCCTCTGGCCCAGAATCTCTGTCAAACACCCTGTCCCAAAATACTGTCTACGCCCAATCTCAAAAGCAAAGCAATCAAGCAGTATGTGTTTTATAGTAAGAGAACAGTGCATATGCAAAGCAGGGTTAATTAAAAGAGGAGTACCTCAAGCCAGTAGCATTTAATGCTACAGGTCAGTGGGAGTGCTCTACTAAAATGTAAAATAAAAAAAGTAAGAGAACAGTTGCAATACTGGCGTACTGGCTGCTCACCACCCTTCAAAAGGTATTGATGAGTCAACCAAGTATGTCCAATTCTCAAATGAGTGAAAATAACATCATATCTCCTGTCTGAGTTTCTAACATGTCCAATTTTGTATCATAATTATAAACTCATTTATCAATAGTCTGTTGTGGACTTCTGTATTTCACATTTTGCCATCTCCCTGTGAGTCGTTTTTGTCAACTAACTTCAAATCACCTCCTTCAATAGACATTGTATGCTGAGGAGGATTTGCTAACTTTACACATGCATCAGCTTGTTCATTCCCTCTTATACCCATTTGGCCTGGGACCCAACAAAATTTTACACAGAAATTACTCACAGTAAGACAGTGACAGTTTACGGATTTTAATCACTATGGAGTGAGAACTAGATTCACACAAAATCAAAGCCTGAAGTGTACTAACTGAGTCAGTGTTAATGATGCAGCGATGATGACCCTTTCTGATTACATACTTTAAGGCTAAATAAATAGCCTGCAGCTCTGCAGTGAAAATGGAAGAATTCAGTGCTATTTGTTTTGACATGATTTCATTCCAGCAGACAAAGGCTAAGCCAACGTAGTCATCCGATTTAGATCCATCAGTATAAATGGAAATTAAATTCCTGTTACGATGTTGAATTTCTGCAAAGTGCTGTCTGTAGATATAGTCTGGGATGGATTCCTTATGAAATTGCTTTAAGCCAAGGTCAATATTTATCTCAGGAGTTGACCAAGATGGTATACTATCAATCTCAGCCTGTGAAATGTTGCCCATTTCCAGGTCAATCGTGCTGGTTACATTCTCCATTCTAATGTTGAATGTAGGGACACAGCTTGGGTGAGCAACAAATAATTTTACAGCTGAGTATCATATACTATATGATAAACTGCAGAATCTGAGATTTCTGTTTAATATAATAAAACAGAGACAACTATTCTCTCCTCAAAGATGAACACTCATAAGTTTCCACATACAAACTTTGCACAGGAGAAGTTCGAAAAGCACCAGTGCACAAATGCAATGCTTCATGGTGGATTGGATCCAGCATCCAAAGAGTAGATTCTCGCGCAGAGCCATACTCAATGCATCCATAATCCAGCTTAGAGCAGCAAAGGCCCTATAAATCCTGAGCATATAAACTTTGTCTGCTCCCAAGGATAAGCAGTATAGTACCTTTTAAAGGTTTATAGTGCATTGTCCAATAATCCAGCATACTTTGTAGTACTTTGTCTATACAGATTCAACATCCTATATATAGTCAGAATATTACATATACAAAACATTTTCTACAATTTTAAAAGAATTGCTTGTTGATTTTGGTGAAAAATCAACCATGCTCCAGATACAGTTGACCCCTATAACACTGTTGATAATTCTGTTTTATATGAATTCCATGTTGTACGAGTCACTTAGGTTTTACAAATATATGTGCCAGGCTGTGAACGCTCATGTATTTGTAAAATCTAAGTGACTTGTACAACATGGAATTCATATAAAACAGTATCATCAACAGTGTTGACTGTATTTGAATATTTTTTTTATGATGAGTTTACTAAACACATCACTGATCAAATAAATGTTTGCCAAACAATGTATTCAAGAGAAGGTCATCTCTTATAAAACATAGAAGCAGAGATCAGGTATATATCAAATATAGAAAATTTATATAATTAATAAAATAGTACCTTACTTTATTGATTATAAGTGTATAGTCTTGGAACACAAAATAAATAGTGATCCCTTTTTGGGCAGTTTTTGTCTTCAATTTTTATTAAAAAATAGTAACTTATATTGTTTTTTAGGACTGGAAAGAAACCAATAGGAAGAAATCAAATTTTTTAATGCTTAATAATTTTACAGGGAATATTACAGAAACCAACCAATTCATCATTTTTCTGCAGACATTAAATTCTACAAACACCCTTTTTTTAGAGCATGACAAGAAATCAATTTTAAGTATTGAGAAAATTAGATTTTTCAAGTAATCAATGTCCATGGTGCAAAACTAAAGACTTTTCAATGGAATATCTACTTTTAGAATGTCAGAATCTATCAAATATACATGAATTCTTCAAGATGATTCCTCTCATAATTATAAGAATAAACAAAACAATATGAATAAATTAGAGGTATATAAAATATATAATTACGTTACCAAATGTATTAAAAAATTGGAATACTAAACTTACTAAATAAGCTTGAAAACTAATAATGACTAAAATAATGATCAACTAGAACATCGCTGCATAAGTATAACTGTAATAAAATGTGAAAAATAACTCGTCCTTATATGTTAAAATGTCAAATACAACAATAAGCAGATTATTACAAACAAATAATCATAGTGGATAGTCTAGCAACAGATATAATATTATGCTATAATTTTTTTTTATCAAAGCATAAAAAAAAAATGTTCATTAACTAAACTTATCAAACTAAATTAGAAAAAGGAATATTGTTTACTTTATATATTCTTGTATTATTACTACTATTAATCCTAAAAGTGAATTGTAATTTAATTCAATGTTAAAATATATCAAAGTAAAACTAAAATGTAATTAACTATATATAACTATTGTACAGTTATGAACTTTCAATAAGTAGTATTGTACTAATTTAAAATGTACTTCCCCCAGCAACAGGGAAAATTTCTTACTGCTAAATAAAGTTTGATTTGAATTTGAGTATTGAGAAAATTTTACATTTTAATAATAACTCACTTTTTGACCCAACAGCAACAACAAACGACAGTTTAAATTAAAACCTGTTTTTGACTCTTAGAAAATGACAGTCAGTGTACACTCCTGGCACAAACATGACGAAAGCTTACTATTATGGAAAGAAAAATTACAGTGGAAACTTCAAAAAAAAAACCCATTTTGGCATGGAGTCATTCCAACCTTGAGTGTCCTTGTCAGGTTACATCTACAATGTGATAATATACACAGAAAGCGACACTGATGTAAAAAAAACAGCATCCAAGGATTAGACATATCAACTCAGAACAAATCAACAAAAATGGTGTTGTCTTTCATGGATAAGTTATTTAATAAAGACCATAGGTTATTTGTAGATAACGATTATAGTTCCCTATGCATAGAACCTTTCATACAAAAGAAAATTACTGGTATATATACAGTGGTGATATTCAGCGGGTTTGCACAGGTTCGGCCGAACCCGTTGTTAACATTTTCAAACCTTGTTAATCACACGTAACATTTCTCAGTGGTTTTGCTTCTTTTAAAAAATATATTAAAATATACATATTATACTCTGTAACACTACTAAACTAGAGCCTTATACCCCGTTCGCCTTGGTGCGACCTCCCTTGACCGTTTCAATCTCGACTGAAACGAGGTTCAATCGCGGTCGACTCAAGAGAGTTCTTGAAACTAGATCCAGCATAAGAGAGATCCCACAATCCCACGCACGCGAGAAAATCCAAGATGGCTGCGGAACACGTGTCATAATAAAATACAGTAGAGCCTCGATTATCCGACCCCCAATTAACCGACCGTCCTAGTCAGTAAATTTCAAATGTCCACTAGTGATGTGGCGCTACATTATTTGGCTATGTCTTGGCTACTTTAATATTATTTTTACGTGTTTTAGCTGGCAACACTCATTCAACCATGAAAGGAAGCCAGTATTTAAACGAGGCTTAATTTTCTAATTTTTAACGATAAAATAGCGACGATTATTATTTAAAAAAATTTTGTTAGGCTTAACATCGATGAAAATTCAACACAAAGTAGGTTAATAGCGATATACTAATATACTAATTACATGGGATATAATAATATACTACAACTAATAATGGATTTTTTCATACTTTTTGGTTATCCGACTTTTCAATTATCCGACCAACCCCAGTCCCCAATTGAGTCAGATAATCGAGGCTCTACTGTATGTACAAAATAAATTATTTTGAACACACTTTTTTATTATTTATAAATGTATGTATGTATGTGTGTGTGTGTGTATATGTATATATATATATATAATTCTGGCATAAAAAATGTTAAATTTTAACTGACTTAATTTTGCAAATGCATCTTTTTTATTTATAGGGGTATCTTAAGGTCAGTTTTTGTGCTAATGTTGCTAATGCACCATTTGAGCGAAAAAAAAATTGTTAAGAAAATTTTCTGTTAGCGAACCCTTTGTTAAATATTTCGAATATCACCACTGTATATATGTATATATATATATATATATATATACACACTTTGTTCAAGTTGTTTTCTACACTTATACATATAATTTCAGAGAATACAATTCTATATGTAAATTTAACAAGTGCAGAATTCAAGGATAAGTATTTCTACGAAATGTATTGTTTCCACAAAAGCATTGAAAAGCATAAGACTCTTGTCTACTGCTATATTTCTTTCTGGGATATAAAAATATGCCAATTTTGTATTTAAATTTATTACTATTGGCCAAATTTAGTTTTGAATTTTAGTGGGTTGTTGGATTATAGGTGTCATTATTGTTGAAATTAAATTTTTCTTTATTTGTAAAAATCTATTTTTTGATATCAATTAACTAAAAGTTTCCACGAGAAATGTTTCATTAATGGATGAATACTTCCTCTCATTTAGTTTATACAGAATTCCCCTAATTACACATGGTCAGAAATAGATAAATATTTTCTATTGTAATGAGTACAGACGTCTTGCTTGCTTCCATCCATACCTTCTTGGGGGGCATTACGGCTTTTATCTCCTCGAGAAGAGTGCTGAAAAATGTAGATTTAAAAAAGCTGCCCCCTGGTGACAACACATTGCAGAACTTTCATTTGTAAATTTTCATTCAAATGGTAATTATATTATTAGTTTCTGAAGACAAAGTCTGCCCAAAAACTTTTATCTTCAGAAACTAATAATATAATTATCATTCGGACGAAAATTTACAAATACAAATAAGTAATATTAGATTAATTATTAAATGTAATATGAGATGGCACCTAACGACTCCCTCTTTGGTCAAATTTATGAATAATTTACAATTATTGTAGCTGATATTTAGCCCAAAATCATATGGCAGTTGTTGTAGCTTTATATTTTATTTTTTATATTATGTAATTATGATAATGTTGTAGGCATATACAGACATAATTACAAAACATAATAAATAAAAATAAAATCGAAGTTAAAAATTTACTGCAGTATGGTATATATTGAAATACAGTACTGCACATAACCCAATGTGCAGTAGTGTTTCTTTCCTATGTATTTCCCTATCTTGTCATGTATTTTGCAACATACAGCACAGCATGTAGTGGGAGCTGCTGTTTTATCTATTGGCAGAACAAAGTCCTGAAAATGTCTTTCTGTAAGTCTAAGTGCACCTAGTGTTCTCGGCACACCTTGTTTCCTTATCCTCGTTTTAGTGTATTACTCCTCTAATAGCTGTTCAGTAAGTTTCATTCTAAAAGATAAATTTTCCCTTTTGCCACCATTTTTCTTATACAACAAATGTATTGTACAAATATCTACTAAATTAAAAAAAAATACTTTTTTTTTTATTCTTTACTTCACAACTGGGTGCATAAGTAGACACTGGGCATCTTTAAAATTATTCTTTATTTAAGAATATCTTATACTGATACTTGTTTTGGTGTGTAAGATACGATATTCCTAAATAAAGAATGATGTTAAAGATGCCCAGTGTCTACCTATGCACCCAGTTGTGAAGTAAAGAATAAAAGACATGGATTCGGAATAAAAATATTTTCTATATTATTTCTTCCCCTCTTCTCACCACGTTGTATCATTGTAGTCAATAACCTACGGCTTCATTTCTACTCTATCATCATGCATTTCTTTTCTTACTTGTACTCTCTACAATCCACAATCCTGTAAAATAACAGGTTCATTTTAAATTCATTACTTTACCTCTCTGTATTGCTACTGTCCAACATTCTCTCTAAGCTGCACAGCTACATGAGAATTATGTGCTGTGCAGGCAAGCATGCACACTGATTTGACTGTTGTTTACTGAATTCTCACTCCATCTGCTACTTCATTATTGATATATATATTTCAAATAAATACATTAAATCATTGATAAAAGATAATATTTCGTATGGAAGTATGTTTTAAATGTGAGTACAGTCGACCCCCCTATAAGATAGAGATACGTTCCATTCTCTAGGAATCCGCTTTCTTACGAATCCTTCCAATCACAACCCGACACGTGTCAAGTTTACGGACTACGGCTGTTTGAAAGATTTTCTTCCATAAAATTAATCGATTCTAGACTAATCCGACTCAACATTTCCAAAATACGTATATATTTTTTGGGAATAATCCGTATAAACTACGCTATAAACAAAAAATTGTAGGATTACTTACCGAGTGTCACCATTCGACATTGCCATTGCTCAACATTGTTTTCGTCGCGGAACAGCTCAGCAAAGAGCGGCCGATTTCTAACAACTTATTTTTCTGTGAAAACTTCGTTGAACTTCGGAGACATCATTAATATAAATAATTTTAATCGCCGTTGAATAAGAAATGTTTCTTTCACAAGAAATGTATAAAATTACAGTACTGTATTAGACTTACGGTACCTAATTTACATACTGACAGACGATAGTTAGCGTAAAAATCTCCGTAGCGTGGCGCCACGCTAGACGGCGGAAATTATATATTTAATTATAACAAAGTTACAATAAGTTAATATATAATTATATATACAGTACCTAATTTATATATAATTAATATATAATTATATGTACAGTACCTAATTTATATATAATTTATATAATACTGTCCAGACGATAGAAATCTCTCCGTAGCGTGGCGCTACGGACGGCGGGAAAGTAGTTCGGCTTCCCGATGACGTTTGAGGTGTTTCTAGGAAACTTTTACTATTTTTTACGGATACCGGTAGCAATTTTTTCGTAGTTTTATAGGAATCGTAACTATAGGGACCGTAATTATAGGGGGGTCGACTGTAATGGTTTTCATTTACTAAACAGTAATGTGATTAATTTATCATGTTAAGAAATTTCATTTCTTTTAGTGTCAACCATCAAACTATCAATTCACTTCTCACATATGTGAATATGTTACTAAACGAACGACAAATCCACAGTAACAAATGGCATTAACTTAATGATGTTTTAAATGGTCTAGCATCTCTTTGTAAATTTTTACAACAAAGTTGTCTAACTACAGCTGAAGCATTTGACTATGTTAGGAAAAACTTAATAAATTAAAATCACAGTTCCTTGGAAACATAATTTATTGGAGTGAAAAAGTAAAAATGTTGGATATGTTGTTGTTACTGCATCTATTATTCATTTATTGAATGTGTATGTAATATTTAAACAACAGATTTCCCGATGATAAGTTTAAAAAGTGGCAAGCATTTAACCTTAATGCCATTTCAAATGCAGCAAGTTTTGAATTTGGAAAATGAGAATGTCAAGTAATCGATTAGAAAAGATTCAATAATTTTAAATGTCAATAACAATGAAAGTGCTGTCTCAAAAATATTATAATAATATCGTAATTTTAAATTTCATTATATCTGAAAAATTATTCAATTAAAACATTCACTAATGTGCTAAATTATGTATGTAATGATGATGAGTTTAAAGATCTAGCAGTTCTTATCAATATCACTGAAATATTTCAAGAATTTAGTGGACTGTGAACATGGATTTAGTGTTATGAATTCAATTAAGCGTAATATCAGAAATACACTTAAATTTGAGCATTTATGTGATTTAATAAAAATTTGAATGCATCTTTCCTCTGCAGAGGAAATGAATCTTCAATCTGTCTACAAATACTGGATTTCAAAGAAAGATAAGCGTGAAAATACTCATAAAAATTAAAATATTTCTTTGTGACTGTTGTGTGACTAAATAATTTACATTAATAAAAGTTTTTTATAATGAAATGAATTTTAATCTGCACTTCATAATTAATTATTTTAGTTTTTAAAAAAAAATCATAGGATTGTCTATAGGATTGCTCAGAAAAGCGTGTGTGCACAGAAAAGTACGTGTTCTGCTCAGCTACAAAAAAAATTAGAGGGAACGTTGCCACTGTCTCTCCCTTTTCCAATTTTTTCCATGAAAGACGACCCTTGAAAAGCAAAAGACTCTTGTCTATTGCTATATTTCTTTCTGGGATACGAAGACATGAAAATTTTGTATTTAAATTTATTACTATTGGTCAAATTTTATTTAAGTTCAAATTGGAATGGATTGTCGAATCATCTGTCATTATTGCTGTAATGTAAATCTTTCTTTATTTGTAAGGATCTGTTTTTTGACATCAATTTACTAAAAACTGGCATGAGAAATATTTCATTCGTGGACAGATACATCCCCCATCCAGTTTATAGAGAACTCCCTGAATAATACAAATAGTCAGAAATAGATAAATATTTTCTGTTGTAGCAAGTTGCCACTGATTTTTGAATGTTTGCGGATGTTGCATCGCAAAACGATTACGTTTCTGTGACATTATTATTCACTAACTCGATCAGTAAATAATCTAAAATATTCCAATGGATCAAAATTATTATTTAAAGTAAAACAACATCCAGGATGTCCTGGAAAAAAACACAAAGGAAGAGGATGATGATTTTCTGTACTTATCTGGCACCATCCTCTTGCACAAGCAATATTTCCATCAAAACTGTCACTAGATTTTACTTTGCTACCTGTTGTAAAACTATCCACAGATCCACTCTGATAAATTTGGAAATTCAAATTTGGTTATCTAAAAGTTTGATCTTTAATTTTATGCAAAAGAAAACAATGAGGTAATACTCTCTGAAAAAATATATTATAATTATTTACTTACTTGATGAACAGAGAAGTAAATTATTTATAAAATATTTTTGCTGAAGAAATATCCACTGTACTGTACATTTTGGTACACTTTGAACTTAGCTCGTTGCAATACACTCAAAAGAAAATACTTGAATATATCATATTATTCTTCATCTTTGGGCTATTTTCATATGTGGAACCAGAAAAAAAAAGTCCAAAAACAAAAACTTCTATTGGGTATAGTTACAAAACTTGTTGAGGTCACAAAAATAGGGGTTTAAATGCACTAAAAGAACTGACTGAGTATGATTAATACGTTGAGATTTTTTTTGGAAAATATCATCATCAGAAATCAAAAAGTGGTATTTAAAATTTAACATTATGTAGGCTAAGTGCTAATAACTATTAATTTTATATTATATTCACAATTTTTGGCATAATCTGATAAATCACCATTATATAATTTTGTAATGCTCAATGGGCTGCAAAATTACTTAAATTTAATTATTTTTTTATTTTACACAAAAGAAAATAATGAAATAATTATATCTTTCCTCGAGATTATTATTATTCACTTACTTGATAGTGGGAACTCATTACAATAGAAAATATTTATCTATTTCTGACCATGTGTAATTAGGGGAATTCTGTATAAACTAAATGAGAGGAAGTATTCATCCATTAATGAAACATTTCTCGTGGAAACTTTTAGTTAATTGATATCAAAAAATAGATTTTTACAAATAAAGAAAAATTTAATTTCAACAATAATGACACCTATAATCCAACAACCCACTAAAATTCAAAACTAAATTTGGCCAATAGTAATAAATTTAAATACAAAATTGGCATATTTTTATATCCCAGAAAGAAATATAGCAGTAGACAAGAGTCTTATGCTTTTCAATGCTTTTGTGGAAACAATACATTCCTCTCAAACGGTCTCGTTTTGGTGTGAAAATCTATGTTATGTGAATCTACATCCAGATACCGGTACAATTTTATTATTTATATTGGAAGAGGTACTCATTTCATTAACCCTTTCGATCACCTGAAAGCAGATCTGCTTTGTAACTGGTACTGGCTTTAAAACAGAAAAAAATAAATTTCTTAGCCTACCAGTCACGTTGAAGCAAATTTGTAGACCAATCAGAATGTTCCTTTAGAATGATTGCAAAGTCCCGTGTGATCAGATGAAAATTGGTTTTTATTGTGTCAGCATATAATATGGTAAGTTTTGAAAATTTACAGTTATAAATATATTTTTAACTCATAAAAAGCATTGATTATAATTCCTAAATACCTGTAAAATATAGATAAATACATTTTTGATTCATTACAAAAATATATTTAGAAAAAAAGCTGTTCTTACAAATTGAAGCAAATTTGCATCATTGTAACTCACCGGTTGCCTTTTGAAAAATAAATACCTGAACATATACCTACTTTATTTAAGTTATATCCTGTTTCTTTTTAGATTAAGATTCATTATCACTTGCCAATATCAGAAAGGATTAACACAATTCAATATTGAACAGCTTGTCAATGCTAAAGACTTTGGAATTCATTCCGATACTGAGGGATTATCTAATGATGATGATATTGCTACTGACGCTATTGAATTTGTTTTAACCGGAGCTGAAGTAGATATAAATTCTGAGATACTGGAAGAACATGAACATGATCATGAAGATGAGCATTTCCCTCCAGTACCTAATGCAAAACAAGCCAAAACAAAATGGCATAAAACTGATAAATTCCTTGATATTCATCCAGAAAATGTTGTTCATGTGCCTCCTACTCAGCCTATCAATCCTTATCAATTTTATCAAATTTATTCCAAATTCAGGAAACTTGAATAAATTTAAGTGTTCTTGTATATTTTCTTTTATCTACTTTTTTCCATGTAGAAATGAATAATTTTGTAACAATAAGTCACAATGATGCAAATTTGCATCATATAATTTCAGAACAGAATAACGATTTATTCTGATATTTGCAAAATTGCTTAATCAATACGTATTTACTTAAAAAATTACGGAAAAAACAAAATCAACTGGGAAAAAAAAATTCATGATCAAAAGGATTAAAGTATTGATATTTTCACTTCAGTAAATAATTCAAAAAATGAAACATGACTAAACAGAAAAATGTAAATGAATTTACTGTTATGAAAATAAGTTATAATAAATAGAAATGAAATGTAATGCTATAAAATTGAACATATCATAATTACAAATATAAATAACCTTATGAAACCCAATACACTTTAAGCTACAACTGCCGTATGACATTGGGCTAAATATTGGCTATAATAAATATATATTACTGATAAATTTGACCAAAGAGGGAAGCTTTACCCACCATCTTGTATTTATTAAATGTAATATGAGATGATGCCTATCATCTCCCTCTTTGGTCAAATTTATCAGTAATTTATGATTATTATATCCAATATTTAGTCCAATGTCATACGGCAGTTGTAAAGCAATTCCTGCATCGTACGTCGTAAAGTAAAAAAGAGTTTAGCTTTTTTCCATTTTGAATGAATGCAGTTAAAGTGGTTTGATCTAGTTCAAATATTAAAACTACTTTAAATTTTAAATCTTCATATTATTCATTATTCATGTAAACGTTTGAACTTAATGTTTATGCATAAGATCCTTCAAGAAAAAAGAATGGAAAAAGGAAAAAATGGTGATGTGACTTTTCCCGATGAATGTTTATACCGTTCTCTTCAATTAAATCATTCAATAGACAAACATCGATGCAAAGTCTGCCAAAAGGGATTCGTAAATGAATATGCTTTACTAGAACACGTGAACAATATTCACTCAGAATCAAAACCTTATGTTCATAAACAATGCTCTAAAGATCTTACAAGTAAAGAAAAACTATTGAAGAACATCGAATCACGAACATTTAGCATTCCTCACTCAATTCATTCAAGAAAAATCGACGCAAGCAAGTACTCCGACACGGAACGTGGATCAACCATGAGTAAAAGCATTTCCGTAAACTTGACACATGCGGGAACTAAAAATGAAAGTGAATTCATCGATTCGATACATGCAAGAACAATGGATGAAAGCGGGTCTCTCGGCTCGATACATGAAGGAAGAATAGATGAAAGTAAGTTTTTAAACTCAAAACGTGCAGGATCCATTGATGCACGCAACACATTTTTTAATCGTTTGTTTTTTTGTTGTTTATCTTTGTATGGTTGCGCCGAGATGTAAATCGCTTCAAATAAAAAAAAAAAGTAAAAACGAATGTTAGAATAATCACTGCCTTTTCTGTATTTATTTCTTTAATCCCCCCACGGGGGAATTTCCAAATATTCCTTCGTGGGGGAAGGATTAAGGCTTAACCTGAAGAACGGCTTCTACTGTACTATTTTAAATGCAATTTTTTGTTTTTATAGTAACAACTAATGATTGATGATCTTAGTGAAGTACCAAGGGAGGATTATTTCTATCAAAGTGCAAATTCCACATATGTGAAGCCATGGGTAACAGCTAGTTATTACATAATATACAATATATAATAAAACTGAAGTTAAAAATTTACTACAGCATGATATTTTAAAACACTGTACTGCACATAACCCAATGTGCAGTACAGTGTTTCTTTCCTATGTATTTCCCTATCTAGTCATGTATTTTACAACATACAGCACAGCATCTAGTGGGAGCTGCTTTTTTATCAGTTGGCAGAACAAAATCCAAAAAATGTCTTTCCATAAGTCTAAGTGCATCTGGTGTTCTCAGCACACCTTGTTTCCTTACCCTCGTTTCGGTGTGGTATGTCTCTATTAGCTGTTCAATAAGTTTCATTCTAAAAGATAAATTTTCCCTTTTGTCACCATTTTTATTATACAACAAATGCATTAAACAATCAAATATCTACTACATGAAAAAATATTTTTTATTCTTTACTTCACAACTAAGTGCATAGGTAGATGCTCAGCATCTTTAGCATTATTCTTTCTTTAGAAATATCTTGCACACTGTTACACATTTCAGGCATACACCCCTCTTCTGTTGGATCTTTCTTTAAAACATTTAGTAAAAAGGTATTAACTAATATATGTATTTCAAAAATGGATGTGTATTAATTAGCACTTCATTACTAAATGACAAAGAAAAAGCCGACAGAAGAGGAATGTGTGTCTGAAACACACACAAGTGTGTATGGTATTCCTAAAAAAAGCATGTTAAAGATGCCCAGTGTCTACCTATGTACCTAGTTATGAATTAAAAGACAACACTTTTTTAGAATAAGTCATTGGTGCACAAAAATAGTGGCACAACTCAAAAAAAATAGTTCTTTCAAGAACAGCCACTTAAAAGTTTTTTATTTCTGCAAGGCTTTGTCATGATCTTCGATTTTTAAAATTTTCAAATCTTTATTTCCAAAAATAATTAAAAATTTTAAAAATCCAAGATCATGACAAAGCCTTGCAGAAATAAACTTTTAAGTGGCTGTTCTTAGAAGAACTATTTTTTTGAGTTGTGTAACTATTCTTGTGCACCAACGAAGTCAGAAATATTTTTGATAATATTTCTTCCCCTTTTTTCTTGCCACCGAATAATCATGGAGATGTTTATCTAAATGGTCAACACCTCCCATTGTATTGTTGTAGTCAATAACCTGTGGCTTCATTTCTACACTACTATTATGCAATTTTTTCACTTTTACAGGATTGTGGATTGTAGAGAGTAACAGGTCTCTCATCCTGCCAATTTTAAGATCATTACTTTACTTCTCTGCATTGCCACTCTCTCTCTCTCTCTCTCCCTTTTTCAATTTTTTGTTATGAATTATATCTGGACCCTCTCTTTTGTTGGTACATAGTAATCCATAAAGATCTATTTGACACAATGTCAGATAATCTGCTAACTGTGGAGAAGTACAATAATTACCCATTGTTAGACAGTATCCTTTGCCTAAGAATGACACAATTTGGGATGTTAGTGGCATTTGTTGGTATTTTTCATTTAAGTAGCACTGTGTTAAAATACAAATTTTCATAGTTTGTGCTTTCCCATTTTTATACTCTGCAAGCACTGCAGTCAGAGAGATTCACTTGTAACTGATTAAGCATAAGAATTAAAGTCAAAATGAATAAAATAAACCTACTGTATATATAGGTACAAAAGTAATGTTATAGAACCCTTTCCCTTTTAACTCAAACATGAAAAATAATACTAGTAAAGTTTCATAGTCACACAAAACTCTGGCCCTAGTGCCACTGAGAAGTTTATTTCATTTTACTTTTGTCTATATAAAACAGTAATTTTAAACCTTTTTTTGTTATGGTACACTTTTAATAATTTTAAAATTTGGCAGAACGTACGGTTACTTTGGTAAGTACTGCAGGACAACCGGTGATGTCATAATAGTGATTTTTAAATGCAGCAGTTATTTAGGTCACGTTTTCTAAGTGCCTTGGTAACTACCAGCAGTTTCCCATAACACTGGTTACAATTTCCAAATGCATCCTACAAAGGTAGAACTGATTGAATTACTTGTCTGACCTTCCTTACATACGGGTATTTGCAGTGGTAGCACATTTCAAAAATCTCGCAGCACAGTGGTTAAGAATCACAGATATAAAACAACAAACAGAAAACATCTTACTAATGAGAATAATTCTATTATGATATAGATTATCATGATAAATATTAGTCATGTAAATAAATTTAATATAACTCAATTTTGGTTGACATGTACAGGAAAAAGGAGAGTAAGCCATTTAATAGCAGAATAGAATTATTAGTTATTAAGAATCGAAGAATGGGATGGAGGATTTACAGCAGCAGATAGATTGACAATGGGTGTAAACTATTTTAAAGTGTTTTCTAAGAGAAGAGCACATACCAATAACATTCCATTTGCCAGCATCTACATGTAAGAACAGCAACTGGTAGTTCATTGTATCCACTGATGAGGCTTGACTGCATGAAAGCAAAATGCATTTAGATTGTATGAACTTATTGAAAAATGGAGCTATTGGCAATAAAGGTTTAGTATCCCTTTGTTAGTTGTTTATCTGCTTAACTGAATCTCTCAAAGTCAGATAAGAAAAAGTAATTTTACATGTTTTAGTCTGGAAATAATCTTGTATTTATTTTTAGAATTTACAAATTTTTAAGAATTATTTGTTATTTTTTCAATTTATCATATTGTTAACTATTAATGTTAATCCATGTTTAGAACAGAATGTTCTAAAATGCTCCTTGTAACTTTTTGGCAATCATTATAAAATTATATAGTAATATGAAATCAAAAAATTTTTATAATCATTGGCCAAAGCTTACATTCATACAGATAAAGAATAATTGTAATATTAAATTAAACAATTCATGAAAGCTTATTATTGTAATAAGACGATTCCCCGAGGTCCATTTTTGAATTAATAAATTCATATTTGTTTCATTTAGAAAAGAATAAACAAATGCTTTTACAGTCCTATATCATAAGTTGAAAGCTTCTTTTATAGATGAAAAAATACTTTACAACAGTTGGGATAATTGCCCTGAAGATTAGTGAAATTGGCATTATTTAAATTTAGCACAAAGCTTTTACAGTCATTAAAGAGAAATCTTACATTTCAGACTTAAACTTTTTCCAATCATCAAATAAATGACTTCCAAACACATTTTAATATTTTTAGACATTATTTCCAAAATTTCAAAATATTTTGAAGTTTAATCCTACACAGAGTTGAAACAATAATTTTGCCATATTATGTTTAGAGATTCAACACTGCAGGGATAATCAGTATATAATCTATCCCCAACTTATTACAATTCAATGCTATTTCTCAAACAAGTTGCAAATATTACTTTGACTATATTAAAATAAACTTCCAAATATTGTAATGTTCACAATATATGTATTCAGTGTAATTATTACTTCACTCCTATGCTTTACTACTAAAGAAATGCGAATTGTTTTTACACATCTGCACCAATTTCGACAAAATTCAGCACCCAAAACTCCTTTAAGGGCAACTTCCAAATATTACAATTCTTTCCTGAGATGATCTACTCCATTCTGCATTCATATATCATTTCAGCTAAAAAGTAAACATTTCCCTGCACCTAACTGTGCATGTGTAATATATATTTATATAACTTCTATTGTTATATATATAAAAAATAGCAATAAGTTATCAATTAACTATAATTCTGGGAAATGTAATTCTAGCTTTCTTTTCTCAATACAAGCAGTTCCGTTCTCTCTGAACACTGGTAGTTCAGTTGTTGGTTTGTGCCTCATCAGGATGGGTTGGCTACAAAGTTTTCCACATTTTCTCCACCTAAATAGGAGCCAGTTATTCTTAAAAGACCTCCTCGAAGGCACATCCTACACAGATTGCCCAAGTGTTGCATTGCCATAACTTAACAAAACAAACTATTCTCAATAATTCTACAAAAGTAGAGTATTCCTTTAACACAAGGCCTCTTTGCACTGTAAACTGATTTTAATGAGAAAAAATTTTCTATGGGAATTGTCTTCTCCCAACATAGAAGACAGATACTCCCTTAGTCTGACTCAACTAAAACCTTTCTGATATAGTAGAGTAGGCTGTCTCAGCTTTACCAAAATCCACAGGTTGAAATTATACTGTTTTATTAACACATTTTTCTTTTTCATATGTATATCAGACTGACTTAATTTCAGTTCCTCAATGGATGTTGTTAAAAATGCTAAAATATAGGCTACTCATATATATTCTTTTGTACAATTATTGAGAAATAAAAAATAATAATAAAAGTTTTAGATATAAGGGTGGATGAATAAATAACTAGACAAAAACAACAGCAAACTAATTGCCCCAGCTGGTTATTTATTGATCTGCACTTATTAGAATAAAATTTAATTTATTAAATAAATTAATACAAGTTTTTAAAATCAAATACACTTTTGTTAATTATTTAATTAATAAAATGATATGTCTAGATTCTTACCAGGCTATAAAATGATCTGAGAAGAATTCAGATGCATCATTTAATTATTAATTAACATATAAAACAAACCTGATATACTGTGTGTAATTATTAACTATTTAAAACTTAGTTTATATTTTTATCAGTTATAACTAGATAAATATTTCTTCATTAGAAGTATGGAATTTTTAGTTGTACAAAGGTATAAACTTCTCAGAACCAGTATAGGACTACTTGGAATGTGAAGTTGACAACATACGACACCTTATTATTTATAGAAACAAACTTTATAATCTGTGTCTAACTAGTTATCACTCCTATGGGGCCAACCGTCTTATCTCAACTAGTAGGACTCAAAAGACTCTTAAAAGTTAGTTATATTTATGATATGGGATTTATGAGAAAAACTACACGTTTGATTAAGTGCAGATAATAGTTTATCATTTAAGTCGAAGTGATAGCACTAGTTTCTATGGGGTCATTGTCAGGATGTAATGAGAGTTAATGATTCTTGGTATTAATGGTGATAGTAAACACTAAGCATATTTTGCTGTCATATTCTTCATATTGCTTCAGTCTAAACATTAAAAAATGTAAACTCTATTTTACAATTACTTAATTTCACAAAAGTATTGGGTCTGCAAAATGAAAAAAATGGTTAGGATAAATCAAAAGGCATCCAACTAAAAAAACGTCTTAAATTTAATATTAACTAATTGACAGACGTATCTAGATGTAATTTGACAAGCTGAATCGATTGGTGTTAAACAAAACTACTTACTATCAACCATTTAAAAATTATGAACAATTTTTTATTTCCAGCTATTTGCTTCGTTTAAGAACAACTTTATTAAAAAACACACAGGCACTCATCGGTATAAACAAAACTAATTATCTTACACTTAGTGCATTTTTTGTGTATTTTATTTTATGTAAGATTTTTTATTTTAGTACACTATTTACAACATTATTGTATTAGTTCGTTTAGTAGATTTGTTTTATTTTGTTATTTGTCATTTTATCCAATATTTTGATTTTAACGTAAAAGTATTCAAATGTTCTGACATTTAAATATTAAGTTAAATATGTTCGAGAATACTTGCATCTGAAGATGGCCTATCATATTAGGTCAAAAACATTACTGTTTCTTTAAATAAACATTTTTCTCAACATCAGGTGTTGGATGATTTATCATTTAAGGAGCTGAGTAGATATTTAGTTAAAACAAATTACTTTAATTCACCATAATACATTCCATCTACAAGAAAAAGTGACATAAAAAATGCTAAAATGGTGTCGTTAGTATGCAAATACGTGTACGTGCAACAACTGTGTAGAGACAAATGATGCAGGAAAATTTTCCGACTGGTGGGGAATATGTCGAGTGTGACGTCACTTCCGCATTTCCCTACACACGTATGTAGTAACAGAAATAGTTGACACAAAAATATAATTATATATTATTTAAAAGAAAATAAAAATTTACTAACAAATTTAGTTTTCTCCATGTTACTTTGTTAACAACATTAACGTCTTTAGCTCTTTATCCCCAGATATCGGTTGTTCTGTACTCTACCATCATATAACTGAAGGAACAGGTCTCCACCTATAATTGCATTTTACATGCAATCTTTCCTCACTGTTTCCCATCTATAAGTTTAAATACTATACATATAGTACACACACGTCATTAAAGCCTTCCTACATCTCTTTTATATCACTTATACAGCAACGAACGCTTTTACCCTAGATGCTGTCTGCTCTTATATGCAAATTGAATTTTTATAGCAAATTATAATGGAAACACAACTGATACTTTTTTATAATTGTTACTTTTTATTTAGGTCTATCCATAATAAGAAAGTTGATAATCAAAATATACAAGAAATGTACTGTACGTTTTAACAGTGACCAACAAATCAGTCGTAGAAAATAAGGCTCGAATGTCTGTACAGAGTCTATATTTCAGGATTTAACTTTTTTTACTTTCAGTAAAAATTTTAATGACGATAACTGTATAGAAATATCTTTTAAACTTGGCTTAATTCCAGATTTCCATGACTCTACCTTACTTTTACTATGTCCAAAATGTGATGGTAATATGAGAATTGATAAGCATCAATCATCCAAATTTGGTTACAGATTCTTTTGTAATAATAGAGTAGATGGAATAAAATGTAATAATAGAATTTCAGTTTTAGAAAACACTTTGTTTTCAAAGACAAAAATAACCATGTTAGAAATATTACAAGTAACTTTTTGTTTCATTTGTCGATGACCTGTTACACAGGCTGCACTACATACAAACATTTCTAAACCCATGGCTATGGACTGGTGCAGTTTCTGTAGGGAAGTGTGTGTAATAACTATGATGAAATAACTTCAAAAATAAAAAACTTGGACGTAAAGGTTTGACGGTAGAGGTTGACGAAGCACATCTTTGCACTAGGAAGTACAAATGAGGTGCGATTTTAACATCCAAATAAGATATCATTGCTAGAGTAAAATCCCTCAAGTGGCAGTGGGCTGGACATATTGCAAGAAGAACTGACCATCGTTGGACATCTGAAGTTCTTGATTGGATACCAAGAGATCGGAAACGACCAAGATGATGTCCTCACACTCGGTGGGTTGATGAAATCAAGAGGCATCTTGGCACAACATGGAAGCGAAGTGCTCAAAACAAAAGATTATGGAAGAGGCTTGGGGAGACCATCCTGCAGTGGATTGATAACGGTTGATGATGATGATGATGCAGGCAAAGTAGGGAAAGCTTTTTAGTTAGAGTAGCAGATAAGGAGAACACACTTATGCCTCTCCTAAAATATGTGGACGAGCAGTCTGTAATTATTACAGACAGTGCTAGAGTGTATCAGGGTCTAAAAAAGTATGGGTTTACGGAACACCGTTTGCCACAAAAAGTATTTTGTCCACCCTAAAAGCAAAGATGTTCATACCAACACCATTGAATGTCACTGGCAATCTGTTAAGAGTAATGATAGAAGGTATGATTCTGAAATGGTGGATCAGTATTTAGACATTTTTTTATATTTTGAGAGGTATTTTAAAAATGAAAAAGGGAAATTTATCAATGACTTTGGATTTAGATTTAAAACATTCCTAGATCATATTAAACAAATATATCCAGGAATGGTAAAGGCAAAAAGGCAATTGCCGTCATTAGAATATGAACTTGCCTGTAAGATTCAAAAATTAAATGTATATAATTTTGAAAGTGTAAAATAAAATGTAAAAATAATATAGTTGCTAATAAAAAACTAAAAAATAAGGTATATCTTAATAAAAATATAGAAAGTACTATAGTTCATAATAAAAACCTACAAAGCAATCTAAACAATGTAAGAAAACAAGTACAGTACTACAGAAAACAATAAATTAAAAACTGATGCAAAAAATATTTTAGAATTACTATGTACAGTACAAGTACTTTAGCAACTGTATCTGCAATTCTCGAAAAATATGATAAAATTACTTCGAAATGCTAAGATTAGTGCTTTAGATAGGTGAAATATGAAATAGATTATCCCACTTATAAGATACTACACCCTTTATTTTTAACTGAATTTCATCCTGTTTACGTTTTAGGTGACGGTGATTATTTTTATTCATCCGTGTCAATTCTTCTGTTTGGAGATAAAACTTTTGTTGAATTAATCACACAGTATTGGATCACATGGCCCATGGAATAAGTGTTAGCAACAGATTTTTTAATGTGGGAAAAGAGCAATATCGATTTTGCACAGATATTTGGGCTAATTCCATATCTATTTACAGTTGTGCAATAGCATTAGGTTGACCAATTTACATATATTTAGATACGAGGTCTAGTATAGGTTTGTTTTTAAATACAGTAAATAATCCAGAAGAACTTTCTGAAACTTTTAGAGGTGGCTTTCTGCAGTTGGTAAATGATGCATTTGCAGAGCATACACCAGTTAGCATAGTATTATATCAACAGCATTATAGTCCTGTTCTTATAGTAGTTAATAACCACATGAATTTAAACCCACAAAAAGAACTTTCCCTCTTTAGCTTTAGACCAGATGGACTTATTCTGATAGGTTATATAGTTTAATAAATATAATAAAACAGTAAGCTGCTTTACTGTTCACTTTATTAACAAGTTTCTCTAAAATAATGAACCGCGAACACAAAACACTGAGTTTTGTTGTAGCATGTTCAGATGTTATCAAAAATGTAACTAATGCTATATTTATCAAACTGTGGTCTGTGGAGTACAAAAATATGACTTGTGTGCTAGGAAATACGAGGTCAGTCATGGTTGTATCACGCCTCAAAAATTCAGTCCAAAAGAACAAATTCTTCCACAAGAAGCAAGTTCTTGGAAAATATGTCAGAGTTGGCATGTTGCTAAGATAGGTAGTCCTGTTTTTTTTTTTTGGTCCATACAGCTTTTTATATAGATGAGTATCAAAATATTCTGTGTTTTGCAAATTTATGTGTGGAATAGTAAAAGGACAAAAATACTTCTATGCCAACACAGATGGAGAGGCAAACACCTCTGCCAGTTAGCAAAAATGAGGATCAGTTAGTAGTAGCAGCAGCCATCCCCATCCCATCCATTTTGAGCCCGACAGACATTAGGTAATAATGTTTGTTTGATCCTTCAAACAATGTTTTCACATGTACAGGAATTTCACTCCAAATTCACCGTTTTGCAAACTAAGCCCATCAAACAAAATTTAAGGTTCTGATTTAATGTGTAATAAGTTTTCCACTTGCATTTTAGTATTACATTAGAATTTGTTAACAATTTACATTTTTATTCAAACCCATGAGAAAAAATGTTCTAGAAATCCTTGGTATGGTAATGGGTTAACTTGAAAACCAATGCAAAATCACAACATAGTTTTCCTCTCAGCAAGATTCTGAAATATACCGGAACAGCCCAACCACAATAACACGTCATTCATGAAACATAGCATATGACGTCATCACCAATATATTCTCAAATCAGGAGACACCAAAGATAGTGAACTTCCGGTCTCCATCTTCCGTGACGTTAGGTTAACTTCAACCAAATGTTCAAAAGATTAGAAGTGAACTAAAAAAAATAAGCAAAGCAAGTTTATTATGCTAATCAGCATGTGAAAAGTTTATCAGATCACATAGCAGGGCAGAAGACTTCAGCTAATTCTTCCGAGAGAAGATTAAGTTATCAGGAAACACATCAGAGATGCGAGGCGTGGCCGAGATGAGTGAGTAATCACGTGACCGAATAGTCCCGGCACATGTTACGTGACACATTGGAAGCGGACGCAGACGAAAAGTTTTCGTCGCGGAGCGGCACAAAGCTTAAGCCATGGCGTCTTCGAACGGGTACACTCGGTAAGTAATCCGACAATTTTTTGTTTATAGCATATTTTATATTGATCATTTCAACAAATTATATGTGTTTTGGAAATATTCGAGTGAAATTAGTCTAGATTTAGTTAATTTTATGGAAGTAAACATCTCAAATAGCCGTACCCCCTAAACTGTACAAGTGCCGTTTTCCTTTTGTTTGATTCTATGTATTGTACGTAGCTTACGAGATGAGAAAGGCTATCGCATTCTCAACTTTTCGCTTCGAAAAGAGGGTCGTTTAGTGTTGCTAAATTTTGTCGCTAGGTGGCGTCTTAACACCCCTATTCCAAGACAGACGTATACTAGCTAAGGCAGTATTCTCTGGCTAAAGTGTGTATCTGTCACGATTAAATTAACCATTATTTACTGTATTCTTAGTGATTACCTGTAAATATAAACAAATCATTGTGTTAATATTGTAATAATTTAAATGTCTCATCTGTATATCTGCTTATTTTGTATATCAATCACTATATAATCTTAATTGTAAATATTGCTATTTTTACAGATCTTGTTTACTAGATCACTCATTCTGTAACTTGGTCAATTTTCGTTGAAACTGTAGATTTGTCAAACTTGTATATTACCTAAATTTGTAATTTTAATTATTTGTCAAATTTATAGATATGTTTTAAATTTACAATGTAATTTATTTTCTCGACTGACATACCTGTATATATGTCAAATCTATGCCTCAAATTTCTTTGATTATTGTTTCCCAAATGTTTTAATTAAAAAACACTTTATACATAAATCTGTACTACTAGCTTGTATCAAGCAAATTAACCTGTAAAATTGAATAAAAATATGTATTGTTAAAAATTGAACATGTGTTCCATGTAAAAGTTTTGAAAGAAAAATAAACTTTAATTTAACAGTATTCTCTGGCTAAAGTGTTGTCACATCTATTAAAATTTGAAATAACGTAGCATATAGTTATTTTTTATACCGCATTATTTCTTTTATTGTAAAAGAAACTTTGATCCTTTTTACAACATGGTTTATTGCTGCTTGCCATTGTGTAAAAGCAGTGGACGTATGAAAGGTATTACTTTCCATGAGTTCCCCTCTGAAGCACAGTTGAAAACACAGCGGCTCTTAAGTATAAAAAGGGAGGGTGAGAAAAAAGGTAGTTATTGGATTCCTTCCGAAAGATCTAGAGTTTGTAGTCGACATTTTCTCCCCACAAATTACAGTGTTAGCACAACANAACGAGTATGAATCAAGAAAAGATTACTACTAACTTTTTACAAGATAACTGAGGAGTTGAATGTGTATGACAAATGATGCTAATCATTACATGTTATCTAACTTTAATTCTTACAATCATTCATTTAGTAATAGTAGCGATAATAATTAATAATAATTTTATTAATTTAAAGTTTTAAATTAAATATCATTTTTATTCAAGGCTTGGACTAGGAAGATGCTACCCATAACCTACTGAAGGCTATTTGGGAAACTCATTAGCCTACAAGATTGTAACTCGGCATGTATAATATGCAGGGCAATTTTATGACCCTTTTTTTGGACAAAAGTTATCTTATATGTTGTAAAACACAATATAAAAAAGGCAACAGTTAACTCAATTACCAATAAAGATTTTGTAATAGCATAAATCTAATTACTATTTTAATTTACCAATTCTATAAATTTAGGAACTTTGTATCAAAAGTTTTTGCATTATGCTTTGTTGGTAAAATATGTACAGATGAGAATTTGGTTAATAAAACTACAAATGAGCAATAACTGACATTTCTTGTTAAGTAATTAATTCTGAGCAGAAGAAATATCTAAAAAACGGAAGGAGATTTCAAATCAAACAAAATTGTAAGCTTTTTAAAAATCTTTTCTCTTCACTGTTTCATAAATGAGCTTTCTTGAGAATCTTGAGATCTTTGTATTTAAAACTTAAAATATGTTATATTGCTAACAAACATATTTATGAACAAAACTTAGATTTTTGAAAATGTCAGAAAAGAAATAAATGATGTCATGTGCAGTTGAAATTTCTAAAAAAGATTTGTAAAAAAAGTCAGTTTTCACTAATTTAAACTGAATATCATTTTAAGACTTTTGTTTTGAATGAACACTGCGATTCTCGTCGAATGAATGAATAACTTTGGAAAGTTTATGGTTTTTTGGTACCGTAAGCTTAATTCCAACAATAAGACAAAGTTTAATAGCAATATGTATGACGATAAGTGATGATTGAAAATTAACCAGATTAGTCTTCTTTAACAATTCTGTTCGGCTTTTTACAACCTTACCACCTACATAATTAATATAGTCCTTGTAGACAAGACTTTACAAAGATTAAGTATAAAAAAACGGGAGCACCAGATGACAGGTACGATATTGTTTCATAAAGTAACTTTCTTAAGGGAGTAATATTTCCTTTCATTTGTATTCTCCATAAACGAGTGGATTGCAAATGCATTTAGTACGTAATCCCGTTGCACATTTTCTCTCGTATAAATCAGAATAAACATATGCGAGCATTAATATATACGAGGAACTAAAAAGCTACCCGTTGCAACGCTCAGGCATTAGGGGTGTAGCAGCGCCCCTGCCGGCCACCGCGAGAAACCGTTTTGTCCCCGGCACATTTCGATAATGCGCCGGGGACAAAACGGGGATAGCCTTTCTTATCTCGTAAGCTACGGTAAACATCGACTTTTATTTCTTACCTGAAATGAAATATTTCTCATAAACTCTTGTATTGATATTCACTTTATCCGTATTGAAATTTTTCCGGTTAATTCTCGAGAGCCATGCAAATTTCTTTGGTGGTGAAAGCTCCTCTATGACAAATAATGCCGAGAATTTTAAAAAATGACGTAACTTTGTTCTTGAATGAACTAGCGTTACACCCGATTACACAATAATTCACCAATGATACTCGCGACGCTAGGAACTCCAGGTAAAGCACACGTAAACACAAATAGAACGTAAACAAACCGTAAAGATGGCGCCGGACAATTGCGCATGCTCATGACGTCACTCGGGATGTCGACTTGAAACTTCTCTATTGTACAAAAATATGTAAATCTCGGATAATTCCAAGTCGCCCTTTGATTTTCGAATTTACGATTATTTTTTTTTTTTGTTGTTAATACAAAATACAGTAACTTATTTATTGATAAAACTAAGTAGAAATCTGTATACCGTACCAGATCTTTCAAAGCTGATTCTAAAAACAATTCTATTTATTTGTATTCTATGGTTTAGAACAGTGGTTCTCAACCGGGGTCCATGTAACATTGCTGGGGGGCCACAGAAAAAAATACCGAATTGGGGGTTCACGGTGATATTTTAGTGGTCTATAGGGTAATTCTACTTCAGAACAATTGTTTTACTGAGAATTAAATTTCTACAGTATATATATTGTCAATTTTTATCACTCATTTTTTGCATAAGGGTTAAAATATAAATTATTTAAAATATTGAATACTTATACGACATATATATCTCATTGACAAAGGTCAAAGAGAGATGATAAAGTCGGGGTTTGTTAGGAGAATCTTATACCACCAGCGTCATGTCACTTGACAGTGACATTTCTTCTTTTTTTATTACTGAAAAATATTTTTTTTGTGCAATGTCCACAAAAAAATTAAGAGGAAAAGGGGTCCATGGGTAAAAAAAGGTGAGAACCACATAAACATTGATGTCTTATTACAAATGTAAAATATGACTTATTTCGGTTTCTTTTGCTTATAATAAATGCTTTTGGAGACATTATACGATGGATAGTCTGTATACACATTCATTAAAATATATATTTTAATGAATGTGTTAGGACCGAGAAGTTTGTCCGCTATTTAGAGGTACTGTACTGTACATGCCGACGGCCATATTGTATTTTAACCTAGTCATTATGAAGTGAATACGATGGATTACGAAAACATCAAATTTGCGTTAGGAATGTGAAAATATCAAAAAGTATACGTAGAATATATACAGTATATTATTTTATCAGCTGTAAAAACCACATTTTAATTGAATTCTAAATAGCAAAGATTGCACAGGATATTAGAGGTTGAGGCAGACGTTTTAAACGTGTAGGACGGACGTTCGGTGCCGCTTTCCCGTAAGCCTAGAAGTTTGATGATGGTGTTTGGAATGTCGAGCGTGATTCCACCGACTATCCAAACACCATTGTCAAACTTTTAGGCTTACGGGAAAGCGGCGCCGAACGTCCGACCTACACGTTTAAAACGTCTGCCTCAACCTCTCTATTAATTAAATGGAACATAAAAAGGGACTTGTCTGCTTTGTAGTTATCGAGGTGGTGTAATTTTTCGAAAATTTTTTGTTCCCAATAAATTTATTAAAATTACTTTAGCTGTTCAGATCATAAATTCGAGAAAACTTCCTACACTTTGAAGTGGTCGGCAAATCGCTTTCGTAACACGACCTTTGAACTTACAACAAATAAACGCCATTGTCTTAACCTTAAAACTGTTTCTTTTTCATTACTTCTGTACTGCGATTCTCGTCGAATGAATGAATAACTTTGGAAAGTTTATGGTTTTTTGGTACCGTAAGCTTAATTCCAACAATAAGACAAAGTTTAATAGCAATATGTATGACGATAAGTGATGATTGAAAATTAACCAGATTAGTCTTCTTTAACAATTCTGTTCGGCTTTTTACAACCTTACCACCTCCTATTCCTATTTTTAGCCAGTCTTTATTCGACTCCTACGGTCAAAATTCTTCCTCTGAAAGATTATTTGAACTGATTTAGTTTGTTTTAAAATATTTCGTACACAATTCTTTTAGAATATTGAAGGCGAGACTATGTTTTCGTAAGGTGGGTGACGGACGACGGCGTCCTTTAATTAGAGGTGAAAATATGTCTTATTTGAAGGGTCTGGGAATTGTAAAAATGTCCGTTAAGTAGGTGTCCGCTATTCGAGAGTATCCGTTAAAGTTTCATTGCATTTGTTTGACATTTTCAACATTGTTTCATCATTAGTAATGCACATTTCAATACGCTGCAAAATTGACAAACAATACACATTCATTTATGATTATATTCTTTAGATGATTATCACCACAATTTTTACTGAACAAACCCCTCTCCTTTAGCACACCCCTCAAGTAATTGAGGGGATGAAGGTCAGGAAACTATACTGAAAATGTCTTTATTAAAAACTAAATATACATTTGTTCGTGTAGTGAAAACTTTACCTGTACAGTATTTTATGAAATTGCTCTATCCATAAAACATATTAGTGCTTTGTAAAATATTAAAAAACTGGAAAAAATATCAAAAATTGTTTTGTTATTGAATGAATCAAAAATTATTAAAATGAAAAATAATAGATNGACGTATGAAAGGTATTACTTTCCATGAGTTCCCCTCTGAAGCACAGTTGAAAACACAGCGGCTCTTAAGTATAAAAAGGGAGGGTGAGAAAAAAGGTAGTTATTGGATTCCTTCCGAAAGATCTAGAGTTTGTAGTCGACATTTTCTCCCCACAAATTACAGTGTTAGCACAACATGAAAAAGGCTTCTACCTGGCTCTGTGCCATCAGTTTTTGAGGAGTATCCAGAAAGATTAAAAAGAAAGAAGCCTGAACCCAGAAAATTGCCTAAAAAGAGATGTACACAGTCTACAACTGGTTATTTAACTAGTGTGGAAAATAATATTGATCAGGAAGAGGATGGTGATGAAAAGGATGAAGATGCAAATGAAAACAGAACAGCCAGCATTGGTGTTCAAGTTCACATTCCTGTTTGCTCATTCCTAAGTAAAAGAACAAGTACTACACTGAGAAATTTAAAAAGGAAATGTTCAAGGCTTACAAAACAAATTTCAAAGCTCAAATCAACTGTAGAAGCACAAAAATGTTTATTAAAAGAAAGATTAAGGAAAACTCCTCTGGAAAAGAAATTTCAGGAAATTGTATCTGAAGCTACATTCAAGCATTCATTAAAAGCTAATTTTTTAATTGAACAAGTTAACAGTTATGGTAAGAAAAAGGGGCACTATGAAGAGACCACTGTAAAGATTTGTGCATTACTGCAAAGGAAATCCTCCAAGGCCTACAAGTATTTGAGACAAATTGGTATTTTGCATATCCCTCATCCAGCAACCTTGAAAAGATACATTGGTTATGCCAGTGGAGAAATTGGTGTTACTTCACTGATTAAATGTCGACTTGCAGCAGAATTCAAAGGATTAAAGACCGATTCTGAAAAGTTGGGGTCCCTTATCATTGACGAGATGGCTATAAAACCTAAATTAATTTATGATAGAAAATTGGATGTATTTTTAGGCCAACCAAATATAGACATGAATCTGATAGGACTTGAAGACAAATTAGCAAATAAATTGCTGTGCTTCCTTTTCCGTGGCCTAACAACACCTTATCGGATACCTGTAGCCTTTTACTTTACTTCAAACATAACTGCATTTGACCTTAAAAATTTAACTCTTAAGGTTATCACAGCAGTAGAAGAGGAAGGATTTATAGTCCAGCGTGTGGTTACTGACAACTATTCAGTTAACACTTTGATGTTCCAACTTTTGAGTGGTGATGAATGCGGGCCATGTATCAGCCATCCGAATGACAAAACCCGTAAACTCTTCCTGGCATTTGATCAGTGTCATGTAATAAAGAATGTGAGGTCACAATTTCTGACCAAGACCTTCAGTGTAAATGACAATGAAATATCAGCAAACCATCTCAAATGTTTGTATGACTACCAGAAGACATTACCAGGACTAATTAAACCTGTTCGATTCTTAACTAGGAAACATTTATTTCCAACCAGCTTTGAAAAAATGAACGTTTTACGAGCAGTTCAAATTTTTTCAATTGAATTGATTGCCGCCCTGGAAACAATGGTTGATATTTCTCCTGAGAACGTGGTTCATAAAGCAGGATTACAGGAAACGATTAACTTCATGAAGATCATGAGGAAGTGGTTTGAACTTCATGATATTTGTAATCAAACTCAGTACATCTATTCTAGAAATCAAAACAAGTGTCCTTTCTATTCCTTAGATGATGAAAGACTGCAGTGGCTCCAAAACGATTTTCTTCACTATATTGAACAAATTCAATCCTCACTGGAGAAAGAAAAAAGATTTAGTGATGAAACATATCACGCTCTGCGGTTCACAACCGTGTCCACTGTCCTCTGTGTGCGCCACCTTCTTCAGGAAGGTTTCCATTATGTCCTTTCCAGGAACTTTTCAAGTGATGACATAGAGGCACTATTCAGCCATGTACGCCAGTTAGGTGGCTACAATGACATGATGGATGTACGATCCAGTATATTTGGTATAGAAGCAACACTTAAAACAGGTTTGATTAAAGCTTCCATTAGTGCTAATGTGGAAGCAAGAGAACCACCACTGTCAACCACAACAGCTCTAATTTCATTGCCAGCAAAAGAAATTGCTTATAGCTCTTGCTCAGAAAACAACATTGCATTGCCTGACAAAGTAATGAAAATTCTGTCCAGGTTTTATAACCCACAAGGTTAGTACCATTCCTTTTCTTATTTTACCTTGTTTTAACTATAAACATTTGGAAGCTACTGTTTATTTTTTATCTTTTAATTACATGAAATCTGCTTGTGTAAATGACACATCTTTAGAACTAAGTGAAAAGTATTGTACACTTCAGTTTCCTACAGAAGTCTTCAATTTTATAGAATTTTATTTTTATTTTTTCCTTCAGGTGTTCAACCCACAATGAAAAATGCAGCAGTGGCTATGATTGCAGGATACATTGTGAAAGTGGCAGAGGAATCGACAACCTGCTTTGACTGTCTGCAAAAACTTTCAAGACCGAAAAGCTGTTCTCCAGTTTTGAGGCTAATTTTTCATCAAGACCGTGGTGGTTTAAAATACCCTAGCTTTGAACTAGTGAGAGTTTTAGACATTATTTCTGATTTTGTTTTTGAAGCACTGAAGAATGTATGTTTAAAACAGAAAGGTATAAGAAAAGATATTGTGAGAATATTAATTCCACATTTTCAAAATTTACTTTGCTGCAAGAATTGTGACTCATCAGACTTTGTTAGAGTTATTTTAGAGAAATATGTAAATCCTCTATTTGATAATTTTGGGAAAGCTATGAGCGAGAAACTCCAGCCAGTAAAGACATTACATAATAAGCCACTGAGCAGAAAGGTTATGCGAGTGTAGAAACTACCCAATTGTTTTATTGGCTTTAAAACTTTATAATGTGAGTAAAAAGTTTACACACTTATTAACTCAGACTGCATCTAATGAATATANCAGTGACATTTTCTTTCTTTTTTTATTACTGAAAAATATTTTTTTTGTGCAATGTCCACAAAAAAATTAAGAGGAAAAGGGGTCCATGGGTAAAAAAAGGTGAGAACCACATAAACATTGATGTCTTATTACAAATGTAAAATATGACTTATTTCGGTTTCTTTTGCTTATAATAAATGCTTTTGGAGACATTATACGATGGATAGTCTGTATACACATTCATTAAAATATATATTTTAATGAATGTGTTAGGACCGAGAAGTTTGTCCGCTATTTAGAGGTACTGTACTGTACATGCCGACGGCCATATTGTATTTTAACCTAGTCATTATGAAGTGAATACGATGGATTACGAAAACATCAAATTTGCGTTAGGAATGTGAAAATATCAAAAAGTATACGTAGAATATATACAGTATATTATTTTATCAGCTGTAAAAACCACATTTTAATTGAATTCTAAATAGCAAAGATTGCACAGGATATTAGAGGTTGAGGCAGACGTTTTAAACGTGTAGGACGGACGTTCGGTGCCGCTTTCCCGTAAGCCTAGAAGTTTGATGATGGTGTTTGGAATGTCGAGCGTGATTCCACCGACTATCNATTTTGTAATAGCATAAATCTAATTACTATTTTAATTTACCAATTCTATAAATTTAGGAACTTTGTATGAAAAGTTTTTGCATTATGCTTTGTTGGTAAAATATGTACAGATGAGAATTTGGTTAATAAAACTACAAATGAGCAATAACTGACATTTCTTGTTAAGTAATTAATTCTGAGCAGAAGAAATATCTAAAAAATGGAAGGAGATTTCAAATCAAACAAAATTGTAAGCTTTTTAAAAATCTTTTTTCTTCACTGTTTCATAAATGAGCTTTCTTGAGAATCTTGAGATCTTTGTATTTAAAACTTAAAATATGTTTATTGCTAACAAACATATTTATGAACAAAACTTAGATTTTTGAAAATGTCAGAAAACAAATAAATGATGTCATGTGCAGTTGAAATTTTAAAATAGATTTGTAAAAAAATTCAGTTTTCACTAATTTAAACTGAATATCATTTTAAGACTTTTGTTTTGAATGAACAATAATTATTCCATTCTGATACAAAAGAATTACTTTTTTGCACAATTTTTTCTTTGTATTCATTACTACAAGTTTTATTCTTCATAGATTCAAGTCAAAAAGCCTGATTTACTTACCATAAAAACACAACAGTCATGTATGAGTACTGGACTGTGAATTTATATAATTCAAAATTTTGGGGGGGGGGCGTATCTGGACAGCAGCGCTGTTGGTGACTTTTTGATAACACTTCGGAAAGTAACAAGGAACTTGTACAATTTTTTTTTCAACTTTTTTAATTAATAAGTGCTCTAAACTAATAAGAAATTGCTAGTTACAAGGTTTAATAACAACTAATAATTATGGAACGTTCTCCTGTTAAACGTGGTCGACTTCCAAGCAGCCGAATGAAAACCGAAAGCAAAAGAATGCAACAACACGCGACCAACACGAAACTGATAACTGATTATAACACAATAGTGGAAAAAAATATACAAGAATTTCCGACAAATTCAATTGGAACTAATATGGATACCATTCCACAACATCTACAAAATCTATCAGGTGAGTGCAGAGACTTTTATTCATCTTCGCCGTTAAATTCGAAAGACACTTTAACAGTAGATCTATGGAGCAAAATCTCGGAATTAATTAATACATCGAATGATAAACTATCTCTACAAATGACATCAATAAAAGAAGAATTGAACTTAATACACGAGACCATACGAGAAAACAAAATTCATTTCCAAAGAATGGAAGATCAAATAGATAATTTAAAACTTCAAAAAGATCTGATGCAATATAAAATGGATACTTTGGTAAACGACTATCACTGTAATAAAATAATATTATACAATTATCCCACTTCAAAAAACGTCTCTAAACCAGAAATTCTGAAATTTAT
>NW_019384403.1:253978-274763 GCF_000671375.1 Centruroides sculpturatus | reverse complement strand
ATAGTACGGCAACGGGCTGGATCCGGCAGTAGCTTGGTGACCAGGGATTCTCAACTGGGGTCCACATGAATCCTAGGGGCCCATGTAACATTACTGGGGGTCCACAGAAAAAAAAATACCGAATTGGGAATTCACGGTGATATTTTAGTGGTCTATAGGGTAATTCTACTTCAGAACAATTGTTTTACTGAGAATTAAATTTCTACAGTATATATATTGTCAATTTTTATCACTCATTTTTTGCATAAGGGTTAAAATATAAATTATTTAAAATATTGAATACTTATACGACATATATATCTCATTGACAAAGGTCAAAGAGAGATGATAAAGTCGGGGTTTGTTAGGAGAATCTTATACCACCAGCGTCATGTCACTTGACAGTGACATTTCCTTTCTTTTTTTATTACTGAAAAATATTTTTTTTGTGCAATGTCCACAAAAAAATTAAGAGGAAAAGGGGTCCATGGGTAAAAAAAGGTGAGAACCACATAAACATTGATGTCTTATTACAAATGTAAAATATGACTTATTTCGGTTTCTTTTGCTTATAATAAATGCTTTTGGAGACATTATACGATGGATAGTCTGTATACACATTCATTAAAATATATATTTTAATGAATGTGTTAGGACCGAGAAGTTTGTCCGCTATTTAGAGGTACTGTACTGTACATGCCGACGGCCATATTGTATTTTAACCTAGTCATTATGAAGTGAATACGATGGATTACGAAAACATCAAATTTGCGTTAGGAATGTGAAAATATCAAAAAGTATACGTAGAATATATACAGTATATTATTTTATCAGCTGTAAAAACCACATTTTAATTGAATTCTAAATAGCAAAGATTGCACAGGATATTAGAGGTTGAGGCAGACGTTTTAAACGTGTAGGACGGACGTTCGGTGCCGCTTTCCCGTAAGCCTAGAAGTTTGATGATGGTGTTTGGAATGTCGAGCGTGATTCCACCGACTATCCAAACACCATTGTCAAACTTTTAGGCTTACGGGAAAGCGGCGCCGAACGTCCGACCTACACGTTTAAAACGTCTGCCTCAACCTCTCTATTAATTAAATGGAACATAAAAAGGGACTTGTCTGCTTTGTAGTTATCGAGGTGGTGTAATTTTTCGAAAATTTTTTGTTCCCAATAAATTTATTAAAATTACTTTAGCTGTTCAGATCATAAATTCGAGAAAACTTCCTACACTTTGAAGTGGTCGGCAAATCGCTTTCGTAACACGACCTTTGAACTTACAACAAATAAACGCCATTGTCTTAACCTTAAAACTGTTTCTTTTTCATTACTTCTGTACTGCGATTCTCGTCGAATGAATGAATAACTTTGGAAAGTTTATGGTTTTTTGGTACCGTAAGCTTAATTCCAACAATAAGACAAAGTTTAATAGCAATATGTATGACGATAAGTGATGATTGAAAATTAACCAGATTAGTCTTCTTTAACAATTCTGTTCGGCTTTTTACAACCTGACCACCTCCTATTCCTATTTTTAGCCAGTCTTTATTCGACTCCTACGGTCAAAATTCTTCCTCTGAAAGATTATTTGAACTGATTTAGTTTGTTTTAAAATATTTCGTACACAATTCTTTTAGAATATTGAAGGCGAGACTATGTTTTCGTAAGGTGGGTGACGGACGACGGCGTCCTTTAATTAGAGGTGAAAATATGTCTTATTTGAAGGGTCTGGGAATTGTAAAAATGTCCGTTAAGTAGGTGTCCGCTATTCGAGAGTATCCGTTAAAGTTTCATTGCATTTGTTTGACATTTTCAACATTGTTTCATCATTAGTAATGCACATTTCAATACGCTGCAAAATTGACAAACAATACACATTCATTTATGATTATATTCTTTAGATGATTATCACCACAATTTTTACTGAACAAACCCCTCTCCTTTAGCACACCCCTCAAGTAATTGAGGGGATGAAGGTCAGGAAACTATACTGAAAATGTCTTTATTAAAAACTAAATATACATTTGTTCGTGTAGTGAAAACTTTACCTGTACAGTATTTTATGAAATTGCTCTATCCATAAAACATATTAGTGCTTTGTAAAATATTAAAAAGCTTGAATTTTAAGAAAAAACTTTCCTAGTTAATTTACTTAGTCAGTCGCCAACTTTGTATTGTCCAGAATACGAAGATAATAAATGGTCGTTCCTTTTTTTGGGAGGATTTGTCTTCAGATATTTATTTAATTATAATTATTGCCATCATCACCAAGGAGATAAATTAAACCATAATCCAAAGAAATTATAAAAAATAAAACTGGATTAGAACAAATACTTTATCCCGTAATCCAAGTACTAGTATTAAGTTCTTCAAACAAATTTTTGAAAAAAATGTCCAGTTTTCTACAATATTCGTAAAATAGAAGTTTGTTAAAAATAGAAAATTTCAGATTGACTCTTTTTTAAAACAATCTAAAATGACTTATTAGGAATTAAATTAACAACTCAAAATTCACAAATTAGGCACAGAGCCATTGGGTTTATTAAACATCATTTTGTAACATGGTACATACCGAGACATTCAGTATAAACAACCATGTATTCCAAAATCACCCTTTAAACAAAATAAATGATGGGAAAACTGTACCAAAGTTTATCTCCAGACTGTCGATTATTTCCGTATTTTTAGCCACACATTCTCTCTGCTTTATAACCCCCATTGACAAACTTACAAAATTATGATTTTTTTCAAGCAGTGCATAAAAATTACATGACCAAATAAGACAAAAATTAACAAAACGTGGCCATATTGATACGACGGCCCGGAATCTTGCCTCTGGCGTAAAAATGTCTAGGCTGTGACTAAAGATGGAAAGTCGTTCCAGTCGTCGACTTTAGGAACGGATTGTTCGGGAGACTTCCCTCCCTTCATGATTCCTCTTCCGGATCCTCTGGCCTTGCCGCGACCTCTTGCTCGCCGTGAGTCGGCAAAGTTGATCTTGATGTCCACGACCTGTTTCTGACGCCCTCTTTTCACAAATTCGTCGTCATCCTGAAAAATGGAATATTGATTATATTCTCTATATAATCTAATTTGTAAATCTCAATAATTCTATTTTTGACATAGAGCAGAAAAGCAAATGTACACACACTCATTCAAGTGACTGTAAAATGGGTTTCAAATATATTCATGACTTGAATTTCTCACTATTAGTGTTTACCATATTTTAATGCAGAGAAGACATGCACTATATACAACAACAACAACAACAACAATAATAATAATAAAAGAAAACATTCAGTGTATCTAAGACACCCCACATCTTTGGCAGGGTATGACAAATAGACAGTAACGAGTATGTGTCAAGAAAAGATTACTACTAACTTTTTACAAGATAACTGAGGAGTTGAATGTGTATGACAAATGATGCTAATCATTACATGTTATCTAACTTTAATTCTTACAATCATTCATTTAGTAATAGTAGCGATAATAATTAATAATAATTTTATTAATTTAAAGTTTTAAATTAAATATCATTTTTATTCAAGGCNATATTACTCAAATTCTACAAGATGATTCCTCTCATAATTATAAGAATAAACTAAACAATATGAATAAATTAGAGGTATATAAAATATATAATTACGTTACCAAATGTATTGAAAAATTGGAATACTAAACTTACTAAATAAGCTTGAAAACTAATAATAACTAAAATAATGATCAACTAGAACATCGCTGCATAACTATAACTATAATAAAATGTGAAAATTAACTCGTCCTTATATGTTAAAATGTCAAATACAACAATAAGCAGATTATTACAAACAAATAATCATAGTGGATAGTCTAGCAACAGATATAATATTATGTTATATTTTTTTTATCAAAGCATAAAAAAAATGTTCATTAACTAAACTTATCAAACTAAATTAGAAAAAGGAATATTGTTTACTTTATATATTCTTGTATTATTACTAGTCTACTATTAATCCTAAAAGTGAATTGTAATTTAATTCAATGTTAAAATATATCAAAGTAAAACTAAAATGTAATTAATTATATATAACTATTGTACTGTTATGAACTTTCAATAAGTAGTATTGTACTAATTTAAAATGTACTTCCCCAGCAACAGGGAAAATTTCCTACTGCTAAATAAAGTTTGATTGATAATTTAAAATTTTTCCCAAACTATTCTATTTACATGTATTTCTTCCTTGATGTCTCTCTCCTCCATTATTTTTCATTTACAAGATTTTGAAGCTAAATATTTATGGTTATAGAAAAAGCTTTCTAATACATATATGAATAACTCAAAGCCCAATAATTATATTAAAGCCAAATAAATAATTACAGGATTAAATTGAGCTACATTACTGCTACTAATAATCATTAAATACTGGGTAATTTGGCACTAGAAGTATGCAGTAGGTTATGTAGCCCAATTTAATCTGGTAATCATATGGCTTTAATACAATTGCTGGGCTCTGAGATGTTTGTATATATATATAAGAATGCAACAACANAAATGATATCCTGATAATAGACGGAAACAGAATAACATTTAACCTTGAAACGAGAAATTTAGTAAATGTGGATACCTTTTTTCCCTTCAACATATCACCAGAACCAACAAGTTGATATGAACAGCATAGTAAAAATCATCAGATAAAAGTCAATAAAAATAATAAGGCTACCTTGATTTTAAACTGGAAAGTACGGATACACTATGCTAATGGAAGCAGCAATATCCCAATCTATAAACTCCGACCAAATCAGTCTGAACCGAAGCTCTTATCACCCTTGGTACTTGGAAATACTAAACATACCTTCTGTACAACCATATATAAAGAAACCGATCAACTTCAATGTTAAAAGACTGATTGCACAGTTACAGCTAAATAAATATTCTATCTATACCAATAATACTTAAATAGATTTTTCAAGTAATCAATGTCCATGGTGCAAAACTAAAGACTTTTCAATGGAACATCTACTTTTAGAATGTCAGAATTTATCAAATATACGTGAATCCTTCAATATTACTCAAATCCTACAAGATGATTCCTCTCATAATTATAAGAATAAGATAAACAATATGAATAAATTAGAGGTATATAAAATATATAATTACGTTACCAAATGTATTGAAAAATTGGAATACTAAACTTACTAAATAAGCTTGAAAACTAATAATGACTAAAATAATGATCAACTAGAACATCGCTGCATAACTATAACTATAATAAAATGTGAAAAATAACTCGTCCTTATATGTTAAAATGTCAAATACAACAATAAGCAGATTTTTACAAACAAATAATCATAATGGATAGTCTAGCAACAGATATAGTATTATGCTATAATTTTTTTATCAAAGCATAAAAAAATGTTCATTAACTAAACTTATCAAACTAAATTAGAAAAAAGAATATTGTTTACTTTATATATTCTTGTATTATTACTACTATTAATCCTAAAAGTGAATTGTAATTTAATTCAATGTGAAAATATATCAAAGTAAAACTAAAATGTAATTAATTATATATAACTATTGTNTGTATATATATATATATATATATATATATATAATGCTAGAGTAAAAGCAATTGCAGGCTGATAATGGGTGATTATAAGGTGTCCCCAGTGAGTGCCTAGTATGATTATATCTAAGGCAACCTCCCCAAAAAAGCAGATAAAGCAATATCCAAGTCTGAGCAATATCCAGGTTGCTTATTGAAACCATGAAATGAGTGCATACCATACCACTTCCAGTTATTAGGCAAAAGTTATTAAGCAATAAAGCAGAATTAAGGAACTTTGTCAAGGTTGCCATGTTTTTCCCTGCAGTCCAATCCAACTCCCACGCCTTGTCTCTCTGAACCTTATTGCCAACAAGATAGCAACTTTCTTGAGAGCTGTATCAGCGTACTGGCATTTACATCCAAATAAGCCAAAAATAAGATAATTTTCTCACTTTTAATATCCACATGAAAATATAATATACAAACCTTGTTTACCATATTTCAGTTCTTATTTATACATTTCAAATTTATAAATATTTTTTCTATTAAGTTTACATTACTTTCATGTGCCCTCCTGTTGGTATCATTTTTACAAATTAAAAACTTCATTCCTTATAATGATTTAATCATTTCCTTTCAGAAAAATTGCAGTGTTTTTTGTGTTTAAGTTGCCAGCTGTTTGGAATCAAAAGTCACTACATTTAAAAAAGTAATCTTTTTTGCTACCAAAATTTTTGTTACCTTTTTTGCTACTTAATTGAGCAAATAAAAAAAAATACCAAATTATCCAAAGTAAAAATTTAAAAATGACTAAATATTTTATTTAACAAATATGGTAAATTTCTATTTAACATTAACTCTTATCTCCCCAGGGGATCTATTCTGAGCTCTTCCGATAACTCAATGAGAGCGATGCACGGGACATTCAATAAGTCCCCTTAGCAAAAGGCAGTTAATGAACTTTAGACAAATCGCTATTCTGTGCTCCATGTTAAGTGGGTTTCGCTACAGGTAGTCAGTTAAGATACACCTGGGTTCCATGATATTGATAGCTGTTACGCTTTAACCAATCACAGTTTAGTTAACATTGTATTTTTGTCACGTGACTGCAAACCGACATTTTCTAAGCAAAGCACGTGGTTTTTAGCATTGTCGTGTACCAGCACTAGTGAAATAGTTTTGTTTTAAAATGTCGAAGAAAGGACAACGAAGCCAGCGAACTACAAGTTGCCAGTTCGAGATGCTTGTTAATTTTATGGAAGACAACCCTAAATTAATGTCAGGGAAGTTAGATGCTTACTTTACTGTAAAAGATCGCCAGAAATTGTGGCAAGAATCGTCTGAATTCTGATGAAGTTGGCTCACAAAAAGATCCAGAAAGATGGTGAAAAGTAACTGATAGCTTTAAATATAAATATCATTTTAATTTATACATATGCGAATGAAACCTATTTCAGAAATAATGTTCATGCTATAGCTACTTACTTTAAATTTTAACAAGAAAGCAATTACATTATTCATACAATATTCATAAATAGTTAAGGTTATTATTTTTAAGCAATACAACAGCAGCTCTCTCTCCAATTGCTCGTGAAGTAAAATCGTTCTTACATCAAAAGACGCCTTGTTGTTTTCACTTTCGTTATGTTCCTAACAGCAGGTCGAGAGTGATCAATAAGAAAAGCTTAGTTATCACACGTGGCTATCGGAACCAAAAACGAAATGTACAGATTGGAATAGCATTTTCATGGTTGATTAAACGTGAATCACGTGGTTCCGATAGAAACTGGTTTTTATCATATTCATTAGCTTAACAATACAACTCAGAATAGGCCCCCACAATCTGGTAACTGTTAGTTATATCTGATATATTGCTTTAGAGATTTGAATAAATCAAGTTTCTAATTAAGTGTATTTCATTGTATCTTAAGATATTGCTCAAGACACCAGTTTCAGCAGCTTTTTGATTATGTGAATTACCTGATGAAGGGTTTGTAGTGGAAGATGGAAATTTGCACTTTCAGAATTGCAGTACTATGGGGTCAGCTTTGAAAAGAAATTCACTGTGAGTACACATATTGCAAGGGCAATAGTAGCAGCAGCAAGAACTTTGCCATTTACTGCTTCTAGAAGTAATAAACCTTCAAGATGGCAAGGCATGGTTTCTGTATTCTGTTCTGCAGGAATACCCTTGCACATTTTGTCATGAAGGGTTCCAAAAGTGGATGAAGTCTAATTTAAAACTATCTCTGAATGAAAATGTGCCTAGTGAAAGCACATTGTTTAGGATTCTCTCCATTGTTGGAAACAAAGATTTAGATACTACTGCATAAATGTGTAGAGATGCTGACATTCTGCTAATACTACATGAGTAGATTGATGTGAAAGCAGGAAAGTTGCCAATACATTGGTTGTGTACCTTGAAACCTACAAACCACCTCCATCTAATGCAATTGCTGCTTGTATAGAAGTGCAACAGTAATATCATTGTCAAAGAAGTGTTTGCATCTCTTAAACTTTTGAATGTTGAGTTAAACAATTTTGTTGGGTCTTTTGACAGACAACATTCTGTATATGAATGCTACTGCCTTGAAACTTTTGCCAGTGTGCACAACATTGTTCCACTTGACTTGCTAGGCATATGTTATACATTTAGTCACTGAAGAAGTGCACACTAAGAACAGCATCTTGAACATTCATCTCAGGGATGAATGCAGCTCTAGTGAAGGTGGCAAACAGAAGGCATTCATTGGAGATAGCTCTATCTGCCAAGAACCTCTTTGGCATTGCCACCTGTACCAATTTATATTTGATGGAGAACGTAGCAAGTAGTAATCCTGTACTACCATAAGAGGTGGGATGCTATAGTGACATAGATTAGAGAAAAATCAGACTATGAGAGAGCTGCAAGCCAAGCTGAAGCCTTATGCAACTTGATCAAGAAACTGGAATCATAGCATGTATCCAAATCCAGTGTTGTAAGAAGTGATATTTGGAGAATTCTTGGAGGCAGTTTCTGAATACCTCCAAGATTTGGGTTTGAAGCTTNCAAGCCAAGCTGAAGCCTTATGCAACTTGATCAAGAAACTGGAATCATAGCATGTATCCAAATCCAGTGTTGTAAGAAGTGATATTTGGAGAATTCTTGGAGGCAGTTTCTGAATACCTCCAAGATTTGGGTTTGAAGCTTCAATTTTATCTAGATGACAAACATCCAGCATGGCAGTTCTGGAAAGAGCTTGAAGTCCTAGATCCAAATCATAACCTAGCAATGAACAGTATAACTTCTCAATTATGCAATTCTCCAAGAAAGAGTACCAAAGGAAGAGATAGCATATTGCAATACTTTGATTAACAATAAAAACAGAGCAGTGCACAATGATATAATAATTTCTGGAAGCATTCTACCAGGGAAATGCTGATTTTGAGTCAGCTGGCATTAAAAGCTCTATCAGTTCATGCTAGCAGTGCAGATTTGGAGGAGTTTTTCTACCCTGAATTATCTTCTAATGCTAAAGAGATTGTCATTTACCAAGGAAAATTTGGACATTCATATTAGTCTCATTTTCAACTCAGCTGATCTATTGGATTCAGACAAAGATATACAAAAAAAGTAGTATTGAGAATCAAGTAAACTAATAAAAATGCAAAGAAAATTTGTATGCTAAATGCAAATGTAATTAATAAAATAATAAATTAGGCAGAATAAAGCAGAAAATTTTTCATAAAGCATAATACAGTAATACCCCAAACTTACGCGATAGGTGGGACCGAGCGATAACCGCGTAAGTCGGGGTATAATTTTGCATATAAATACATACAAATAACATAAAATAAATTGTAGCTATATGTCGAACACATCCGAACATGTAAGCCGAATAATAGTGTGGGGGGAAATGAGTGATTAAGAGTTGTGTGGCGCTCAAACAAAAGACGAATCGACGAGATCTGAAAATCGCATAACTCCGGATTCGCGTAAGTCGGGGTATTACTGTATAGCAAAACTTTTATTTTTTAAAGCAGATTGTGGGTTGCCTTAGTCATATCTAAATTAAATATGTCCCGAAGCAAATGATCAGATGGAGGCCTCGGTAGTGTAATTGACAACTCATCCACAGAGTAAGCAGAAGTTCAGGTTTGAGTCCTACTCTGAACCAATTCTTTTCTTCCNCATATTTATGAACAAAACTTAGATTTTTGAAAATGTCAGAAAACAAATAAATGATGTCATGTGCAGTTGAAATTTTAAAATAGATTTGTAAAAAAATTCAGTTTTCACTAATTTAAACTGAATATCATTTTAAGACTTTTGTTTTGAATGAACAATAATTATTCCATTCTGATACAAAAGAATTACTTCAGAGATGCAGCAAGACAACATTCTGGATGTCGCTCCGATATACTGGGTATGAGTACCAGATGTTGTACTTTCCAATAAGATGGAATACACTCCAGACCGCTCTAGCACAGAAAAAGGATCCCTGTCATTGCACAACATTCTTCTAAGATTTGGCCGCAGTGACACTGGCAGGAAAAGCGCATGCTGCCTAAAAATACGGCCACAAAATGGTAATGGGGGCTGGATTATCGTACATTCTTCCGAGGCCTGCAAAGTTGTGTCAGGAAATAGAGAACCTTTAACCTTTCTAAGGATGTACCTGTACTTAGATCTAGCGTAACCTGCCGCGCTTACCACTGCACTTATAGCTTCAAGCTCGATGTCGACAAGAGCTTGATTGGAAGACAAGAAAAACGCCTTTCTAATTAGAGGGGCGATAGCTGCGTTGACATAGTGCCGCGGTTGGTTCGCAGTGGCAAGGATTAAAGGAGGTATGCTGTTGAACTTATGGAACACAGAGAACACTATCGGTGCGATAGTGTTCTCTGTGTTTCCCCGGGTTTTTGTGATGTTTAGATCTAAAAATGCAATTTCACCTCCCTTTTCCTTTTCCCAGGTAAACTTGATGGTAGAATAAACCTCCATAAGATAACTTTTGAGAATGTGGAATTCCTCTTCCGTGTGTTGCCAGGCTACTAAGATATCGTCCACATATCTAAGATATAATAGCGGGTATGCTATGGTGAGAGGGAAGGTAAACACTCTTTGCTCCACATGCCAATTCTGCTAATATAGCAGAGAGCAGAGAGCCCATAGGTACCCCTTGTTTCTGTAAATAAACTTTCCCGTTGAACCGAAAGTAATTATTTTCCATGATAAAAATCAAGGCCTCTCGTATTTCTAGGACTTGCTGTGCTGTAAAACCCTCCTTAACAAGCATAGCATTGGCGAGCATAACTGCCTCAAACTGCAGTACTGAGGGGTAGAGTGCAACCACATCCATCTTGTAAAAGTTGTAATTGCTATGGGATAGATTATCCAATACAGAAGAAATAGCGGCCTTTGCCGCAATGGACGATGCAGCAAGAACTTTGCCATTTACTGCTTCTAGAAGTAATAAACCTTCAAGATGGCAAGGCATGGTTTCTGTATTCTGTTCTGCAGAATACTCTTGCACATTTTCTGTCATAAAGGATTCCAAAATTGGATGAAGTCTAATTTAAAACTATCTCTGAATGAAAATGTGCCTAGTGAAAGCACATTGTTTAGGATTCTCTCCAATGTTGGAAACAAAGATTTAGATACTAAATAAATGTGGCAAGATGCTGACATTCTGCTAATACTACATGAGTAGATTGATGTGAAAGCAGGAAAGTTGTCAATACATTGGTTGTGTACCTTGAAACCTACAAACCACCTCCATCTAATGCAATTGCTGCTTGTAGAGAAGTGCAACAGTAATATCATTGCCAAAGAAGTGTTCGCATCTCTTAAACTTTTGAATGTTGAGTTAAACAATTTTGTTGGGTCTTTTGACAGACAACACTCTGTATATGAATGCTACTGCCTTGAAACTTTTGCCAGTGTGCACAACATTGTTCCACTTGACTTGCTGGGCATATGTTATACATTTAGTCACTGAAGAAGTGCACACTAAGAACAGCATCTTGAATATTCATCTCAGGGATGAATGCAGCTCTAGTAAAGGTGGCAAACAGAAGGCGGCAAACAGAAGGCATTTGTTAGAGATAGCTCTATCTGCCAAGAACCACTCTTTGGCATTGCCACCTGTACCAATTTATATTTGATGGAGAACGTAGCAAGTAGTAGTCCTGTACTACCATAAGAGGTGGGATGCTATAGTGACATAGATTAGAGAAAAATCAGACTATGAGAGAGCTGCAAGCCAAGCTGAAACCTTATGCAACTTGATCAAGAAACTGGAGTCATAGCATGTATCCAAATCCAGTGTTGTAAGAAGTGATATTTGGAGAATTCTTGGAGGCAGTTTCTGAATACCTCCAAGATTTGGGTTTGAAGCTTCAATTTTATCTAGATGGCAAACATCCAGCATGGCAATTCTGGAAAGAGCTTGAAGTCTTAGATCCAAATCATAACCTAGCAATGAACAGTATAACTTCTCAATTATGCAGATTCTCCAAGAAAGAGTACAAAAGGAAGAGATAGCATATTGCAATATTCTCATTAACAATGAAAACAGAGCAGTGCACAATGATATAATAATTTCTGGAAGCACTCTACCAGGGAAATGCTTATTTTGAGTCAGCTGGCATTAAAAGCTCTATCAGTTCATGCTAGCAGTGCAGATTTGGAGGAGATTTTCTACCCTGAATTATCTTCTAATGCTAAAGAGATTGTCATTTACCAAGGAAAATTTGGACATGCCGAATTTGCTGTACGACGAAACAAACACACGCCATACTTGAATGGGTCAGTCGTTTCGATCACTTCGGATAGGCGAATGTTGCTTAAATTACGCATTACACGTGTAATTTAAGCAACATTCATATTAGTCTCATTTTCAACTCAGCTGATCTATTGGATTCAGACAAAAATATACAATAAAAGTAGTATTGAGAATCAAGTAAACCAATAAAAATGCAAAGAAAATTTGTGCGCTAAATGCAAATGTAATTAATAAAATAATAAATTAGGCAGAATAAAGCAGAAAATTTTCCATAAAGCATAATATAGCAAAACTTTTATTTTTTAAAGCAGATTGTGGGTTGCCTTAGTTATATCTAAATTAAATAGGTCCCAAAGCAAACGATCAGATGGAGGCCTCAGTAGTGTAATTGACAACTCATCCACAGAGTAAGCAGAAGTTCAGGTTTGAGTCCTACTCTGAACCAATTCTTTTCTTCCAGAATTTTCTTATTTATTTAATAACTATTAATTTAATTATAATTGTTAAATTTAATAAGAGATGGTGTCTAAAACCTACCTCTAGTGTAACATTACTCAGATTTAATAATTATTAGTAATGGTAATATAGCCAGATTTAATCCAGTAATCATTTGGCTTTCTAATATAGTGGTGTTTTCCTAATAAGCAACCAATGTTCTACATACATGTCCTGCTAATCACACAACATTACTTTGTCAAAATTAATCATTTTTCAATGTTTAAATACATGTAGGCTAAAGATAATTGAATTATTTAACAAATGAAAAACATTTGTTTTTATTAAAAATTTTATCCAGTATATTTTTATATAAACCTGCATTATTAGTTTTAATTTTGTAATATATATTATCTATAAAACAAAAAATTACCTCACTTTCCTCCTCCTCTTCCTCATCATCATACTCCTCAAATTTTTTACTTGTTAATACTGTAAACTTTTTCCACTGATTTGAATCCTCTCCTTCGCCAGCTTTACGCAAGTTAAAGCTAGCTTTAGATCGTTTGCCTTCTTGTTGCTTTTTCCATTCATCCAAAGTCATTTCATTATTTGCTTCATTGGTTATCTTAACCCCTTCGATACCTAATTCTGTTTCCCTGTAAAAAAATTTATTTTATTTTCACTCTTAATCACTGCTTCTTGATTCTCTTTATTAATACTTCAGAAAATATTCTTTTTAAAAAAATATTAGTTATGATTCAGTTATAAACTCACACATATTTAATGTAATAATGGATGTATTAATGAGATATCAAAGAATAGGTTCCATAGTATCTTTGATATTGGTTAAAATGGAGAGAAGTGCATGGAAGACAGAGAGCTTAAGATTAACACAAAGAAAACAAAATACATATAATGAAATAATTCATCCTCTGTTATACAGAAATCTAAAGAATACATAAACTCAAACTGTGAGCCAAACTCCTTAATTAAGTCTAAACTGTAAGATTATTTTTTCAGAGCATACTGTCTTAATTATCAATCTGGATAAGAGATTCAAGTCCTGTTTAGAATTTTCTAATTAATTAATTTTGAAGTTTAATTAAATTTCTAATTATTTATCTTTACACAAGAATGCAACATTAATTAATTAAATATAGCTTGTAAAATTATCTACTAATTTAAGCTGAAGTTTAGTATAAGACAATAAAGGAACAATAAACTCATTGGAATGGAAACAGCAATAAGTGTAAAAAAATTAATCAATTGATCCATGAAATTAATCCATACTCTACATTTAAGTAATACAAATATTAGTTATTCCTATCCAAACTTTTATTTTAAATTCCATGACGTTTTCTAAATACTAATGAATTTTCCTTATCCTCACATCCCTTATAGTATGACACATTAACAAAATAATATAGCATTTGACTTACTATGCACATATGCTACTGCTTCTCCAACTTTTTAGTTAGTTATTTTTTCTAATTAACAGCTAATTAAAATTTATAATTGCCAAATTATTACAACTAAAAATATTAACTAAATTTAAACAGTAAATTTAAGTAGTTTATTCTGTTATTAATCCAGAACCATAGATGTAAATGGTGTTGAAAAATGCCATTTATTTATTTATTATTGATTAAAAAACCTGTATAATCCATTTTCAAAAGTATATATTTATTAAATTTATCTCTCAATAAATTTTCTGAACTATATAAAATATTAAAAAACTGGAAAAAATATCAAAAATTGTTTTGTTATTGAATCAAAAATTATTAAAATGAAAAATAATAGATAACATTTAAATTAAAATTATTTATCATTTTTTGTACTATGTAAATTTTTGGAAAATTTTGGGTCCTGAAAATATTCTGCACCCCTTTTCATATGTCGTACTGTACCACATTATTTATTGCTGCCTGCTACACTTGCTCAAGCATAATGTAAGGCAGCCAACAAGGCAAATTTCCTGACTCTCTATAACTTTTCCTAAATACTAATGAAAATCCCCAACTTTCCAGGTGCATAGAAATCCTGTTTATAAGAATAAATTCACTTATCAAGGAACAAGATTATTATATTTTTCCCAAATAAAAGCAAATTTATGTAAGGTATGAAACCATGTCCTTTGCATTATTTCACAATACAACTAATCATAGAAATGAATCAAAATAGACATCAAATATAGTATTAAAAACCAAATAGTGAATTGTATCTCCATTTAAACTTCATTTTTAACTAACTGCACAAAACAACTTTTCAGAAGGAAGAGTAAAAATTTGCCAATGAAATCATTCATAAAGTTGTCTTGCAATCAGTGGCAGAATCTACATACTACTTTCCTGTATGAAAAATATTTGTTGTATTTTGGCTTCATAATGATAATTCATTTAACGTAAATATATTTTGTGTTGCTGTCTTTATCTTGATAAAGAATGGTAAGAGCCATATCTCTATCTACACACATTAACAGCATTAATCTACCCACCTTTTGCACACTTTGTAAAACAAATTTCTACAAAGCCGGCTTTTGTGGGGGAAAGTAAATAATATTTATATAAAAAAGTCTGCACTTTTATTAGTTAATAAGTTTTTTTAAATCAAATTCTATGAAAAATATTACAGAAAAACTGATTATTTTGCATTTTTTAAATACAAGAATAATTCTTTACAAATGTATAGTCAAATTTATCACAAAATTATTGATTTAAAACTTTATAAGTTGAGATTATTACTTACTTGATGTCATTTTGTTCTGGCACAATTTCATCACCACTTCTTTCACCAATTTCTGGATTTTCATCACTCAATGGGGTTAGCTGTACTCTAAAATTTTAATACATACATACATCAAATCAATATTGATATAATTAAAATGCATGCTATTCAAGTAATATAATTATATTACTTGAATAGCAAGCTGAATAAATACAGTGGTGCCTAATACTTCAAATTTAATTCATTCCAGCAATTTTTTTTCATTAGAAATAACAAAGTAAATTAATCCCATTTCTAGACCCTAAACAATATCCATTTCAATAAACTTAAAACAGCAAATACACATAATTTAAGTAAAAATAACTCAATTAAATATCTTAAAAACAATGAACATTTTTGAACAGCTTGATTGTCCTGCTTCAGGTATGTGTGTTCCATATAGAATTCAAATATTTTTGCAATTTACAAAATTTAAATTTACCTAATTAAATTTTACAAGTAATATATTCTATTTAATTTTATATTAACATCCTATGGGTTAATTGAGTTGTTATAATAACACTAGTCTACATGATTTTCGGAACAGATACATTAGTGATTTTTTTATAATGTATTTTTCATTCTAAAACAGAAAGTGTGATCAGAAATGCTCTATCACGTCATATTATTTAGTTATTTGACTTTAAGGGCAGTCAGATGTTCAATCCCAGCCCATATAAAAATGGCAAACTTTGACTTGTTCCTCTTGTGGTGGTGCACATTTTAATGTGTTTTTTTTTAATTTTTCAGTCATAAATAAATTTTTTATTTAAAGTAAAGATTTTTGTCAAAAAAATTCTTCAATTTAAAATTCAATTTCAAAAGTCTACATTTTTACAATTGACACAAGAAGCAGAAGTGTTAGGTTCACGCTTAAATCAGTGGAATTTATTGCATAAGGATACCAAAGTTTCATTTTCAGACACAGAAATAAGGATTTTATGAAATATTTCACTATGGCAGATCAGTTGTGTTCCTGTTGTGATATAAATGGTTTGATGTCTGAGTTGAATATTCCTTATAAAGCTGATGATTGGTGGTTATTTATAGATTCATCAAAAATGAGCTTAAAAGCAGTGCTACTGCATAATTCACACAAGAATCCTTCTATACCAGTAGCACATGCTGTTGGTTTGAAAGAAACATATGAAAATATGTCATTAATTTTAAAAGCAGTCAATTATAGTGCTCACTTATGGCGTATCTATGGTGACCTAGAAGTTATTGGTCTTCTCTGACTGCAAGGTGGCTTTACAAAATATTGCTGCTTTTTATGTCTGTGGGACAGTCATGCAACAAGTGAACATTATGTGGCTAAAGATTGGCCAAAAAGAGACACTTTCACTTCTGGAAAAAATAACATTAAGTATGTTCCATTAGTCAACCCTCAGCAAGTAATTTTGCCTCCTTTACATATAAAATTGGGGTTGATAAAAAATTTTGTTAAAGCACTGAATAAAGAAGAACGAGGATTTAAACATGTAAGCCAAGTGTTTCCTAGGTTAAGTGAAGCTAAATTAAAGGAAGGAATATTCATTAAACCTTAGATTAGAAAATTACATAATGATGAAAATTTTGACATGAAGTTGAATAATATAGAGTTAAAGGCATGGAAACCATTCAAGGATGTAGTCCATGGTTTTCTTGGAAATAACAAAGCACAAAATAGTGATTATTTTAGTAAAAAATATCCTGCTGAACTATAAAAATTTAGGCTGCCGGACGTCCTTAAAAATTCATTTCTTGCATTCTCATCTGGAGTTTTTCCCATCAAATTTGGGTGCAGTGAATGATGAGCAGGGTGAACAGTTTCACCAAGACATATTGCAAATTGAGCAGCATTACCAAGGGAGATGGGATGAATCGATGATGAGTGACTACTGCTGGTTTCTGCAAAGAGTAAATCCAACCCTACACCGAAGAAAGAAGTGATTATCCAACTCCAGTTATAAAAAAATTTCAGCTACTTTTTATGCCTGTTTTAGTTATGTTATAGAACAGTTTTTTATGTAATCAGTAAAATAAAATATGAATATTGGAAATTTATTTAGCATTGCATGAAATTTAATATACCATAAACTTGGTCACTGTGGGAAATTCACATTTTTCATCAATTTTTTAATGGTATATAACAAAAATGTGGTGGGTGATGGAGAAAAACTGGCTTCATTTTCAGATGCAGGGAACAAAACAGAATAAAATTCACTTATTGCTGTTTCTGTTCCAAAAAAATTTTTTTTAATTTGTAGAATAGTGTAATCTTTTGTCAGGGTTATCATAAAAAGATTTTCAAGCATATGATAACGAATCCACAACTTGTATGTTAATGCACTCTCTCTTCAAGGCTGTTTTATATATTTCTAACATCTCTAAAAAATTTTGTTTCTTCTCTAATAAAACACTTTTTAATCAGTGTTGCTTTCTCCAAGTTAGCTTCAATTCCTGGCTCCGAGGCACATATGAATAGCACTGTTGTTTTTCTTTTTCAGTATCATATTTGTGTTCTTTAATTCTTCTAAGAGAGATCTATTTGTGGCTCCAATGTAAATTAAATTCTTGTCAAATCTTTCATTTTTTACTGATATGCTATAAACTCCAGAAGCTCTGGTGCTATCTATATCCTTATCATTTTGAAGCATTTGATATACAGTATTGTCTCTTTTGTATGCCAGCTCCTTTTCTCCATTGCATATATTGGTTTCAGCTTCTTTTCATATTCTACAACTATGGTTTTAGACTTAACTGGCGTATGTTTTCTGCATTGGGGTGGTATCTTGTCATATATATAATTTTGTGGTAATTATTCTATAAGTTTTATCAAGTACCCATGTGCCATTGTTATTCTCTTTATCTGCTTAAGTTCTACAATTGTACCAATACTGGTGCAATGTATAAATGCCCTCATAGCTAATGATCTAAAGGCAGCTATTTTATATCTAAATGGATCATTCAAGTGAGCTGTAATGAATAAAGAAATGTATTCTGGTTTATAATATTTTGTTTAAAAAAATGTTTATATCTGGCTTTTTTTCCACCAAATAATGAGGATATCATCTATATATCTATTATATAATGCTATGTTTTGGGCAAATTCTGGCAATATTCTCTTTTCTAAAGTACGTATGACCAATTCGCACATCCCCCAAAAGGATACACTCCCATTGTATGTATGCATTGTTATTGAATTTGAAAATTAATGTATACCCATAAAATGTGTGTTAGTTTCTAAAATATCTATTCTTTTAATAAAAAATCTCTCAAAAACATGGATATATATATGGAGGGGTAAAGCTATTTAAAATCTAATCTAATATATTTGTCATCCATTAATGCAGTGTTGTTTAATTTATGAACCAGTTTTTGTGGATCATCGCACATAAATTCATAACCTTACAACTTTGTGGCCAATATATCATACATCTTACATTCTAAGGGCTTCATGGGGACCTATCTTCTCAACAATAGGCCTCAATTGTTTCTCTGGTTTATTAAGAAGACATTACTGGAATGAAATTAAGGTTACTGAGGTGATTTATATCGACACTTTTCAAATTTTGATTTGTTTCTCTTTATGTATTGCTTTCATTCTTCATAATAAGTTTATCATCTCAATCATCAATATTCCAACTTCCTCTTAGGTTTGTTGCATTCACACTTCTTGGACACCATGGTTAATAAGCAAAGGTTATACTGAGTTGAACAGAAAGTTTTTGTGTATTTTAACAGTTGTCATTACTTCACATAGATGTGTGATTTAATTATATTGGTTGTGAAATTTAACACATTATTGCTAATTTGAGATTATATTTTGTTCAGAACTTTACTTTATGATGGAGAGTGCATTTTTCACTGAATGTGCAGTTTGAACTTTGAAGCTTCATTTGAACACTGAAGTGAATTATTGTCAAGTTTAGCATTCAAACACTGAAGCACTGGAAATACAAGGTACCATTGTATTTAAAAATATCCATAGAAGTTTTTTTAAATAAACATATTTTGTTATTATTTGAATTCTACAGACTTGTTCTGAAAATTTCTAAGTTCAATATAGAGGAAGAATATTGAGCCAAAATCATATGTGTGCTCTTGAGCAGATCTAATTTTTCTATCAATTGTGTTAAAGTAAATATGAATGATTGTGAGTAATGTATTTACAAAAAAACCTTATATTCTGTGTAAAACTAAACAAATTCCCAATAAATTGATTTTTGAAATATATTAATTTTATTTTCTATATTCAAAATAATGAAGAGAAATTTCTTGGAGTACACTGACCAAAAAAATTAAGAAACACTGTTCTAGACAACATATAATTACAGTATTATAATTGTTCAGAGCTTTTCTACAATACATTTTCCATATTTTATAATTTCATCTATCCAGTAAAATGTAAATATTGTGTGTGCATGAAAATACTAAACTTATGCTGTGTTATTATTTTGCTAAGTTCATGTTGAAATTGCTAAATTTGTTTCTGAGAAACTTAAGCCTGTTTTAAAATCATCATGAAAACAAAATCTACATTACTAGCAGATCATCCACACAATATACACAGTTTTTATTTTCTTCTTTTTGTTTCACAAGTCACTGGAGGATTATACAATATTCTCCCAATGTTTAAAATCAATAAGAAATGGTGTGCATCAAAACAATGACTATTTTCTTATAAAAGTTATGAATCAAGTTATATTTAAAAGTGAATACCCAAAAATGACTAAAATTGATCAGTTTCTAACATAAACTTACAAGAGAGATATCATACACTCATCACATTAATAACAAACAACCTGATTCAATTAGTATTGCCAAACAATCTGTCAGATTATTTATCAAGATATGGACCGTTTATTTTGAAAGTGGTGTAAGTCCATTTTTGGAAAAAATTGAGAAAACACATAATATGCATACAATTTAGTGTGAACTTTTTATTTATAAACAATTCACACTTAACATTTTAAAATAACCATAAGCTTTGATCAATTGAAAATTTATCGGTAAATGACATTGCATAACCATTGATTTTGAAAGTGGTGTAAGTCCATTTTCTACAGTGTAAGCATTTGGGCTGTCCATAAATTACATGCACATTTTTCTTGAAATTTTTACTTTCCCCTCTTGTTCCAGTTTTTCCAAATTTTTGTAACCCCTTTCCCTCTATGGATGTCCAACATAACTCTATCCCCGTTAAAACCTTCATCACTTTATGAATGATAGATACCATAAGTAGAAATGAAGCATACAAGAAACTTTGAAATAAATATAATAAAATGCATACTGTATAAAATTTAATGAAATAAATGGATG
>NW_019384403.1:238322-253504 GCF_000671375.1 Centruroides sculpturatus | reverse complement strand
TTGGGTATAACTTTATGGAACAAAGGGGGCGGTGGATCGAAAAAGTTTGAGAATCATTGCTGTAGACTATCAAATTTTTATCTTAATTTAATGAAATGCTGTCTTATTTTTTTAGAAAATATTGTCCATTAGGCTTATTATTATACTGATCGAAATGAACATCCAATGAAAATCTTGATAATACATTTTGATCAAGAGATCAAAATGTATTTATAAGAACAAGTAAAGATTTTTATGTTTTATTTAAAAAATCATCTACTGTTGGTCTAATAAGCTTAATCTTGGATAGACAATGAAAAAATAATTATTGCTTTATCTCAAAACTTACATATATTATTAATTTGATACAGGAACTATTGCATATGCTTAATTTCAATTTGTCCATAAATATATATTTGTTTATAATTAATGTCAAAGTATCAACAGAATATCAACATTTTGACCACTGCTCATGTTTATAGTACTGTAGTTTAAAATATATATGTGAACTAGTTAATTGCCTGTCATACATGATGGTATATATAAAATATTATTGCAAAAACCAACAAACAAACACAAAAAAAACCAGCTACAAAATACTAAATTTTATTACTAACATTTTTTTTAGATAGAAAACGTTAATAATCGTAAAGTTTAGTATTTCCTAACTTTTGGTGTTTTTGTGTTATTTTCTGTTTACTTCGACCAGTTTTCCATCCTGCTGGAACTAAGAAGACTTATTTTTAATCAAGTCCATCATGGGTTTGTCCACTCCCACAGTAGGGTAACCAGATGGTGAGGGATGAGGTCAAAGTACCCAAAGGTGGCTAATTCAAAAATTAAAAGTATTTGAATAATTAACAAGTACATTTCATCAACATGTACATAATGATTGTACCAGATTGCATGATAAACTAATTGCCATCATAATGTTTTCAAAAAACCAATATTTTGAAGTTTTTTATAAACTTCAAAGTTTTAACTTTTTTTGTATGTCAATGAGTAGCCCCTGTAACTACCCTTGTATTTCATGTAACCAGTAGTGGCACTGGATGAGGCCCCAACATATCTAGGATGAACTACTAGTAAATCCACACTTATCATTTTGTTTAATTTAGATAAGAAGAAAAAATAACTTTATTCCTGGCCAAGGCAACTTACTGTTTAGAGTTTGCATCAATTGTAATTTTCTTTCACAACAAAATTTATAATCACTCAAAATCTGATCTCATGATTATATGAAAATTTGAGGAAATAGAACATAAAAAAATCAGACATAAGTAGTATAATAAAGCAAGTTATAATTATTTTAAAAAAGTTTATTATAATAATATAGTGAATAAATTTAGACAAACAAAACTATATATATATATATATTTATTTTTCCTTTCTATATATATAAAAAATGTCAGAAAGAAACATGAAAGAATTTTAACTACAACTGAATCACAATGTTTACTTAAAATTATATAAAATAAGTGCTTTATAAAACAATTTTCTATTTTGCTAACCATTGCTGTTTTTACCATGATAAATTAAGAAATAAGCCATTTCTTTATTTACACACATTCACAGCATTGATCTACCCACCTTTTGCATGCAACTGCGTAAATTGATCTTTCACAAAGTCAGCTTAATTTAGTGGGAGAATGCAAAAACCTGATAAGTTAAATAAATTATCAATTAAAATGGCAAAGCATTTGTAGAATTTATAATTGATTTGCATTTTAAATGCTTTATGATTTTAATCTGCAATCTTTATTATATCAACATGTTCAATGACTTCATATATAAAGGCTCTAATTAAAAAACATCTAAATTATTTTTATTAGAGCCTTAATGTATGAAGTCATTCAACATGTTTATGCCATTAATTATAACCTGAATAAGGTTATAATTAATGGCATACAATCATTTCAACCATATACTAATCAGAGTATTTTCATACTTTTAACAGTTAACAAAATGTGGCTAAATAGATTCAACTTCAAAATACTAACTTGTAAACATGGATCTAAATAGACCCTACAGAGATAAAGAACATTTTACATTCCCAATTCCTTATCCCATATTTAAATTAAATATGGGTGTATGTGTATCAGCAGAATGGAAATCAATTGTAGATAGCATAGTTTAAGACTAGGATAGTGAGCAACTTGGAATATGTAAAGCTTGTAGGCCAATATTTGTGTTACTGTAGACCAGCGTTTCTCAAAGTGGGCGANCAAACTTAGTACACTTTATTTATATTTTTGAATCAACTAAAATGCAAATGTTTAAATATCTCGAAAGAAGAAAAAATGGACTTACACCACTTTCAAAATAAACGGTCCATATATTAAAGCTTTAATAATTAGTCTTAGTATAGCCAAATAACTATTCCATAAATCATTTTGCAATATCATCACATCTAAAAATGTTTACCTTTCCACTTTATTCAATACTCGTAAAAAGTTGATTGTATTACAACTGTTTCTTAAAATCCAAATTTGGCAAGCATTGTCAAGTCAAGGTTCCCCCCAAAATACTGCAATGAACTTTATAGTGGATATTTTAACACTTACCCTGATAGAAACATAATATTACGTTTTTCACATTCCTTCACAAAAAAATGTGATATTACATTTCTTGATATATCTTGTTATTTCTAGCTTTAAAACATATCATTATGTTTTCAGCAATGAAAATACGATCTCTTTTAGTGTTTCTGTTAATAAATAGTGGGCACTATTTATTAAGAAATTTGAAATATAAGTGATTTTGTACAACCATGATCATCATCTGATTCGGAGTTTTGTCGCCATATTTTGCAAGTGACTATAATCAAGTTGTTTTATTTTTTATGTATGAGTAAAGTTTAGATATGGAGCATTAACGTACTAATAATTGTTTGAATTCATTAATAAAAAAAATCAACAAATATAGTGCAAATTATATTGATTTATCTGACGAAAATGTCGCAATTATGATTTAGGCCTAACTGAGATCAAAAAATAGAAATAAGCCACGTAATTTTACTAGTATTTTAAAGCTATATAGTTTATATGATATTACATAATTTATATACTTTTTAGATATTATCGATACAAAATTCAAATTCCTATATTTCTGATAGTACTAATGCCATCTTATGTACATTTGCCAAACTGACTCAATTATGAAAAACAGCCAGAAAAAAGTCTACTAATAATATTAATACAGCACATCATTATTATGAATAAATTCATCCATGCACTATATATTTCATACATAAAAATAAAAATTTTAAAGCTATAATGCAGTTTTCAATTTTTTTTCATTGTATCTTTATCTCTAAAACAAGTCCAAATAACATTAAAGCAAAATACATAAAAATAAAGCCCACATACATCAAAATTGAGTAATGTATAGATAAACGTTCCCAATATCAGAAACTGTTTTTACTTTTTACCTAGCTTTAGTCAATCCTTTTTTTATTTTTAGTAGAAATACTGTAAAATCGCTTAAATCAGTCAGCACACAGGTAAGGAACTAGGTCAACTGGCCCAGCAGAGTAAGTGTTAAAGGTTTTTATTATTTTTAGTAGATTGTGTTTAATTATATATTAAAATTCACAATTATAAATTCTTTATTACTTCTGAGAATATCTGTTCATATAAAATATAGACTACAAATAATGTATAAGCTCAATTTTTAAAGGTTTTAAAAGGTAAATTTGTAGCTATTATATTAATATAATATTAATTTTTTTAAAAACAATTTTATAATTTTTAGAATACTTACTCTAGATCATCCTTAACTGTTCCCCAATTATGAGCACCAGCACCTTCCCTTTTTTCAACTGGCTTAACACCACTAGAAAAAAATGTAAAATATGATAAAACAGCTTTTATTTTAATAAAATAAATATTTTAAGCAGCATGTTTATTCATCTTTATCCACCTCTTTGCATTAAGCAAATGTGGCAAAAAATTAAATTTAATGTTTATAATTTTGCATATACAAAATTATAAACATTAAATTTTATTTTATAGTAAATCCACACTTATCATTTTGTTTAATTTAGATAAGAAGAAAAAATAACTTTATTCCTGGCCAAGGCAACTTACTGTTTAGAGTTTGCATCAATTGTAATTTTCTTTCACAACAAAATTTATAATCACTCAAAATCTGATCTCATGATTATATGAAAATTTGAGGAAATAGAACATAAAAAAATCAGACATAAGTAGTATAATAAAGCAAGTTATAATTATTTTAAAAAAGTTTATTATAATAATATAGTGAATAAATTTAGACAAACAAAACTATATATATATATATATTTATTTTTCCTTTCTATATATATAAAAAATGTCAGAAAGAAACATGAAAGAATTTTAACTACAACTGAATCACAATGTTTACTTAAAATTATATAAAATAAGTGCTTTATAAAACAATTTTCTATTTTGCTAACCATTGCTGTTTTTACCATGATAAATTAAGAAATAAGCCATTTCTTTATTTACACACATTCACAGCATTGATCTACCCACCTTTTGCATGCAACTGCGTAAATTGATCTTTCACAAAGTCAGCTTAATTTAGTGGGAGAATGCAAAAACCTGATAAGTTAAATAAATTATCAATTAAAATGGCAAAGCATTTGTAGAATTTATAATTGATTTGCATTTTAAATGCTTTATGATTTTAATCTGCAATCTTTATTATATCAACATGTTCAATGACTTCATATATAAAGGCTCTAATTAAAAAACATCTAAATTCTTTTTATTAGAGCCTTAATGTATGAAGTCATTCAACATGTTTATGCCATTAATTATAACCTGAATAAGGTTATAATTAATGGCATACAATCATTTCAACCATATACTAATCAGAGTATTTTCATACTTTTAACAGTTAACAAAATGTGGCTAAATAGATTCAACTTCAAAATACTAACTTGTAAACATGGATCTAACTAGACCCTACAGAGATAAAGAGCATTTTACATTCCCAATTCCTTATCCCATATTTAAATTAAATATGGGTGTATGTGTATCAGCAGAATGGAAATCAATTGTAGATAGCATAGTTTAAGACTAGGATAGTGAGCAACTTGGAATATGTAAAGCTTGTAGGCCAATATTTGTGTTACTGTAGACCAGCGTTTCTCAAAGTGGGCGATAACGCCCCCTTGTGGGCGCTGGAGGCTTTCAGGGGGGCAGTAGAAGGCTCAAAGAGAATTGGGGGGCATTAAGGAAATATAGAGGGGCGACGGCAGACAAATTTTATATATAAAAATTTGACTGAATATATATAAAATGTTGACATTTTATATATTTTTTATTGAAGGTCACAACTTGAATATTTCTAACACATTGACTTTTATTTTAGCTCAGCGTTTCTCAAAGTAAGCAATAACGCCCCCTTCTGGCGCGATGAATAGATCTATGATAGAGGCAGGGTATTGAACGGTGACCAAAGGCAAAATTGGGGCTGATAAGAGGAAACATTGCGTTTAATGGTTTCCAGATGATGAGAACAATGTACAGTAAGGGCACAAAGTGTGAGATTCATAGAAAAGTTTTCCTAAGAATATTTCCAATCCTTTTCTCACACAAGAGAAAATGGGTTAGGGGGCGTTGGGTATAACTTTATGGAACAAAGGGGGCGGTGGATCGAAAAAGTTTGAGAATCATTGCTGTAGACTATCAAATTTTTATCTTAATTTAATGAAATGCTGTCTTATTTTTTTAGAAAATATTGTCCATTAGGCTTATTATTATACTGATCGAAATGAACATCCAATGAAAATCTTGATAATACATTTTGATCAAGAGATCAAAATGTATTTATAAGAACAAGTAAAGATTTTTATGTTTTATTTAAAAAATCATCTACTGTTGGTCTAATAAGCTTAATCTTGGATAGACAATGAAAAAATAATTATTGCTTTATCTCAAAACTTACATATATTATTAATTTGATACAGGAACTATTGCATATGCTTAATTTCAATTTGTCCATAAATATATATTTGTTTATAATTAATGTCAAAGTATCAACAGAATATCAACATTTTGACCACTGCTCATGTTTATAGTACTGTAGTTTAAAATATATATGTGAACTAGTTAATTGCCTGTCATACATGATGGTATATATAAAATATTATTGCAAAAACCAACAAACAAACACAAAAAAAACCAGCTACAAAATACTAAATTTTATTACTAACATTTTTTTTAGATAGAAAACGTTAATAATCGTAAAGTTTAGTATTTCCTAACTTTTGGTGTTTTTGTGTTATTTTCTGTTTACTTCGACCAGTTTTCCATCCTGCTGGAACTAAGAAGACTTATTTTTAATCAAGTCCATCATGGGTTTGTCCACTCCCACAGTAGGGTAACCAGATGGTGAGGGATGAGGTCAAAGTACCCAAAGGTGGCTAATTCAAAAATTAAAAGTATTTGAATAATTAACAAGTACATTTCATCAACATGTACATAATGATTGTACCAGATTGCATGATAAACTAATTGCCATCATAATGTTTTCAAAAAACCAATATTTTGAAGTTTTTTATAAACTTCAAAGTTTTAACTTTTTTTGTATGTCAATGAGTAGCCCCTGTAACTACCCTTGTATTTCATGTAACCAGTAGTGGCACTGGATGAGGCCCCAACATATCTAGGATGAACTACTCCCAAAAATTTCTGGGTTTTTCAACCTGTCTGGATTCATTCCCAGGTTCCAAAGCAGTGTTCTAGAAATTTAATTGCTCAGCCATCCAGCTGCCCATTTCTGTTCATTAGATGTCAAGTATACTACAATTATGAAAGTAAATAAGTACCAGTTCACTGGCTTTCATATTACAGCAGCTTAAAATTCTTTCAGTTGACCCAAAAACTAGTGAAGAACTGCATCAACCATCTCATCATTATAAATATAATAAACTTCCCAAAGCCTGATGCATTAATACTAAATCAAATGATCACTGCAATTAATCAGGCTATTGTTTTGCTATTATTAATAATTAGATATTAAGTAATTTGGTATTAGAGGTAGACATTTGCGATAAGAGATAAGAGATGGTACCTAACATCTACCTCTAATATCAAATTACTTAATATCTAATTATTACTAATAACCTGATTAATTATGATAATTGTTTGGTTTAGCATCTCATCATTGTTCGCGAACTATTTTTATAAAGATATTCTTTCAGGGGATCAAATAAACGATAATCACTTGATGACAAGTCATTAAGACTAAGGGAGAATGAGTCAACACATTCAGGTTTTCCAATATCATTTGTTGAAAAGGCCCTGACTCAATAGAAAAAAACAAATAATTGGAGTCAAGGTCAGAAGAATTTTCCAGTGACTCAACTTTCTTGTTCATGAGTGCAATGTCAGGATACTCCAGACAATGACTTCAATATCTTAATTATGACTAGTGGCATAAAAAATTTAATTTCAACTACTTTAAATATTTGGTAAAATGCTATATTTCCCCCAATTTTATTTTACTTCATAACAACATATTTCACCATTTGTTATCCAGCTTCTGAGATATTCAAATTTATTAACATCTAAGTCTTGTCCATTTAGCTTGATGCATTTCTCTGAATCCTCCTTCATATTTACTTTTATTCTTAGCTTTGCCTAATAAAAGATTAGTAAAAGCTAAGACTAGCTTTTACTAATCTTTTACACAAAAATTAGTTCAATTTTAATGCAAATATAAGCTATTAATCTTGACATTCAAATATTCTAATTATATATTTTTAACCAACCTTTTATCACTTCCACTTTGACGATCAAACTCTCTCTTGCCACGACTATCAAATCCAAAATTTCCTCCTCGGCCACGTCCTCGACCTCTAGAACCACGCATGTTGCCTCCACCGCCAGTAGTGCTAAATCCACCTCTTCCACCACGTCGATTCTCACCATCTCTCGATTCCCTACCAAATTTTTAATTTCAATATAACAAAATCTTTACATGTTTGAACTAATCAATAATGTCATCTATATACTAATTACATACTATGTTAATAATTTTATATATCTAGTAGAAACTTGATTTAAAACTTTGACGAAGTGATAAGAAGAAGAAGAGAGAATATACAGTATAATCTCCAAATAGCAGACACCATCTGGACTGAGAAGTTTGTCTGCAATTTAGAGCAGGGATGTCCAACCCGCAGCCTGCATGCGGCCCAAGGCAAGTTTGAATGCGGCCCAATAAACGTGTACACAAAACCGACAATTATTATTATTACTTATTTATTTAAACGGTATAAACTCAAAAAACAAGTTTCACAAAGCCGTAAACCTTTATACATATTTTGTTTTTGAGTGGAAAAGAAATATTTTCAAATAGAAATGTGTGAATGAGGAAGGTATACTAAATAAAGCTGGAGTTGGCTCTCAAAGGAGTATAGACCCAAATGAGGGGAAAGGAGAGAAAGACCTAAAGATAAGAAGTAATGAGAAAGGTTAAGTAGGCCTTCTGTTATGCAAATATGGACCCTTAATTTTCCAACCTTCCTCACTTCTTTATCTTTTGTCATTTCTCCTCATTTGGGTCTATAATCCTTTGAGTCTCAACTCCAGCTTTATTTAGTATTTCTTCCAGCATTGCAAGATTTGGCTATTTTGTGCCAAATTTGGCTACCTTTTATTAGTTTGATGTAAAAAATATCAGTTGGCACATTGGTTACTTTTTGGGCTACATATTATTGTGAGGGACGAACAGACCCACAATAAAGTGTTATTTTAAATTTTAATTTGGAAAATATAATCGGTTAAATTCGAACGTTTTATCGAGTTAGGCTAAAAGCCATAAAATTTATTTCCCACGGAGTTTGTTCCTTGTTGAGTCGAATCAAGTTAGTCAGGGATGTGTCACCAGGAACTTTTGATGGAGAATCCATATTGGACGTGCGACCGTTAAAGGCTATCACCTGACCTCATGGAAAAAACCCAAGAGAAAAAAAAAAGAGAAAAGAAAACGATCCCGAGGTCAGTCGTCATCCGAAGTCCCTCTACAGAAGTCGTCATTCAAGCCCGCCCAACCAAATCATTCTCCAAACCATTAAAACCGTGCCCCAGGATTAAAACCGTACCACCGAATTAAAACCGTGACCAGGATTAAACCAGAGAAAAACATTCGTGCTGGATTAAGCCTCTACACTCCTCCGTGCCTCCACCCCAGTGAACGGACAAGATTCTGATTCAAGATTCAACGACAAGATTCAAAGAACTGTCCATTCGAGATTCAAAGAACTGTCCATCGACAAGGTATTTATCAACCCGCGATTCGGTTGTAAACTCTCTCTCTCCGCGGCCTAGTATAAGTAAGGAAAATAATATGCCGATAGTATTTAGTATCTCTGTGTAGTAGTTAGTTCGACTTCATTAAAATCGTTATTTACTTGTTACTATGGAGTCCGAGTAAGTTACTTCCGCGTCTCTCTCCTCACCTCTACTAAGAATCCAAGCGCTCACACGCTACCGCTCGCAAATCTTTAGACGTAACGTCGCGATTTCCGAGTCCCCCAGAGACTCGGTGGTGTCAGATTCAGGTCTCCTGACAGGGCGCCAAAGAGGTGCCGACCCTACGGTCACATTATTTATAAATATATTAGTTGAATAAAAATGCACTTTAAAATAGTGTTTCATCGTTTTTATTAATTAGAGACCCAAATAAAACAAATATTTGTGTTTTTCAAATAAATTTTTGTTCGTCTCCTTTATAATAAATGAATTTATCTATTTCTAAATAAAAATTGAAAGTGTCTGTAGAAGTAATTTTTAAAAATATTCTTTTTGTGGTAAACTTTTAATACTTATTACTATAATCTAGACATGTTAATCCTTAAATATACTTATATATTTAAGGATTAACATGTCTAGATTATAGTAATGTCCTTAAATATACTTATATATTTAAGGATTGGGCCAAAATATACTTGTGGCCCAAAACTCAATGACTTCTTCCAATGTGGCCCAGAGGAACAAAAAGGTTGGGCACCCCTGATTTAGAGGGACAGTACATGCCGGCAGTCATATTGTATTTTAACCTTGTCATCATATAGTGAAGAATAAGACAGATTACAAAATGAAATTTGTGTTAGGAATGTATATATACCAAAAGTATACATAGCATATATAATTAAAATATATATATACATTATTATTTTTTCAGCTGTAAAAATACTGTTTTAATTGAATCTCAGTCTAATGTCGAGTCATGAAGATTTGCTATCCACTTCAAGGAATGGGAAATATATTCAGAATTGTTACATTTATAACATCATTTATGATTTAAGTGACAAATAAAAATCGATACAGGGATTTGCCTACTTTATAGTTATCAAGTAGGTGTAACTTTTCAAACATTTTTGTTTTTCCAGTAAGTGATTTATTAAAAATTGCACTTTAGCCATCATAAAGTAGTTAAAATGGTTACAACAGCAGTGTTTGTTTGGTGAAAGTTTAAACATCATGATTTAAAGGCAATTTGCCGACCACCTTAAAGTGTAGAAAATTTTCTCAAATTTATGATCTTAAATTTCTTTTTCATTACCACTATACTACAGTTCTTGTCAAATGAATGAATAACTTTTAAACAGTTTATAGCTTTTTGGTATCATAAGCTTAATTCCAATAATATGACAAAAGTTTAATAACATTAAATAGTGATTGTACAACTTAACCAGAGTTGTCTTCTCTAACAGATACAGAATATTGTTTGACTTCTTATAACCTGCTCCCCCATTTCTATTTTAAGCTAGTTTTCATTTGATGCCTACAATCAAAATTTGCCTGAAAGAGTATTTGAACAGATTCTTTCTTTTCACTTTAAAATATTTTGTGCGTAATTAATTCATTTAGAATATTAAAGCCGAGGCATTGTATTTTCGTAAGGTAGGTTACAGATGACAGCATTCCTTATTTAGAAGTGAATATAATAGATGTCCTATTTGAAGGGTCTGGTGATTGTAAAAATGTCCATTAAGTAGAGGAATCAGCCATTCAAGAGTTCCATTAATGAAGGTTTCACTGTATATGCACTCAGTATGGATAAAGATAGAGGCATTTATTTCATACAAAATAATGTACAACAATTGGCACCCTTAGGCATGTTTTATACAATGATGATAAACTGTTAAGCTGCCTTTTGAAAGTAATCAATAATACTTGTTTATTTTGTGTTGAGGACTTGATGTATTTTCATCATTCAGTTTCAAAATTTGAAACAAAAACATTTTCTATGTCATCAGAGCTACTGTACATTAAGTACAGTAGAGCATTGATTATCCAAATGTCAATCAACTGAAACGTCAATTAACCGAAAGCTTTGTCCTGCTATGTCTTGGGCTACTCCAATATTATTTTTGTTAGTGTGTGTGTTTTAGCTGGCAGCACTGGCACAACAAAGAGGCAAAAATCCTGGCACAACTTAAGGACGTAACAGGATTTGAATGAATTTCAACACGGGATAGGTTAATATATTTTTCATACATAATCAGTTATCCAAAAAATGGATTTTCCAAACCACAGTCCCCAATTGATCCAGATAATCAATGCTCTATTGTACCTTCATTTAATGTTTTGCACTTCACACTATAATGCCATTATGTCCAGGTTTGTAGCTGCACAGCAGAATCTACACTCACTGGCCAATGAATTATAAACAGCAGTTTAATAATTTATTGGACCACCTTTAGCTCGAATTACATCATTTACTCAATTTGATATGGATTCTACAAAGTGCTGAAGTGCTTTTAAGTCCAATGAACACTAGGCATTCTCTAGACTTTCCTTTAGTTTGCATAGATTTGACGAAAGTGGACTTTGCTGGCAGATATGTCGTTCTAATGTGTACAATACATTCTCAATGGGGTTACGATCTAAGCTTTGTGGTGACCACGGCGAATGGCAGAACTTGTCTTCAAGCTTGCTGAATCACTGCTGAACAATTGTTGTGCAATAAACAGTAGCATTGTCATCAAAGAAAGAGTGGTCACACGCAGGAAAAAACACAACATTGCAGGATGAACTTTATCAGCAACAATGTTCAGGTACTCATTGGAAATCACCCAACCTTCCAGGAATATCAGCAGACCAGTTCTGTCCCAACAGAACATGCCCCATATCATAACACCCCTACCAAAACCTTGAGTCGTATTAATAAGGCAAGCAGGGTCCATTGCTTCATGGGGCTCCCTCCAAACTCTGTCTACCGTCAGTACAGAATAACATATACTGTGATTTGTCTGATCACATTATTTCAAAATATCTCACCCTTGGAGAAACCAGTCAGCTCTACAGTTCTTGATATTGTGGCTCTAGCGAGACAGGCACCCACAATCAGCCATTTCTGAAACTGTCAAGTTCTTCACTTTTCCCATTTTCATAAACTTAATAACCATACTGACCAACAACATTCTTAAATAGGAGCTTATGAACTCTCACAACTCAAGTGTTTTGCATATAAGCTACAAAATTACACTTACTTAATACACATGGAGTTTTCTAATTCATTGGCCAGTGAGTGTATAACGTACTTCAAACACTGACTCAATATTGCTTACTCTACTTGCCAATCTGAGTTCAGCAATAGTTGTCAAGGCACCGAAACTATAGAATAAGGCATCCTCTCACTATCACAAGGTGATGAAACAATCTTGATAATCCATTGAACTTTTATAACTCTCCTGGTCATCCATACATGCAATACAGTACACTTCTTTTCTTTCTTTTGTAAAAACATTAAATTATTTAAGAGGAAATTCATATAAGAATTAAGTTTCTGATGCATTAAATCCCAAAAAATGTGCAAAACCAAGACAATAAATGCAGTATAATTAATATTTGCAATTTATGAAGATTTGAAGGAACTAGTGAAAAAATACATAAATGCAAAAATATGTTAAACATCAAGTTTCTACTAATGCACTGCACAACTATCTTTGGTATTTTCTGCCATCTTCATATCTGTTTTACAATTCATAATACTTTTAAAAATAGTAATAGTTATATATTATTGATTGATATACATTATAGCTGCAAAATCAACTATATGCAGAAATCAGTATAATCCATTTAGTATAATAATGGATAAAAGTCAGCACTATCCAGCATCCGATAAACTTTTCTATGTAATTGCTGAATTTGTTTTTCTTACGTTAAATGATTTTGAAACTTGCTATATGCCACTACATGAAGGCTAAAAGCTAAACTTTGCTAAGTGTTTCCATAACACACAGCAGAGTTTACATATACTATGGGCTTCTGTTTATCTTTATTTTCTTTGGCTACAACATTTCAGTGTTTAATGATATTACAGTATTAATTTAAGCAATAATTATAATCAGTGCACAAATGACTAGAATTGGAAATAGCAAGCAAGATTAGTACAGTAATGGCAGAAGCAGTGGTGCACTTAGTATCAGAGACATTCTGCAATTAGAAAATTCTGATATCAATAATCAACCACAGTGATCATTATTGCAGGGCATTCCTGTAAAGTTACACAGTGTGCTTAAGTATGCAAAATAAGCATGCTATTTGTACCATTAGTTTATACCAAGGCCATAGTTTGCACAGCTATTATATATTACATAATGCATTATCATTCATTTTCCAGAAAAAGATCAATCTACATTTATAATGCTGGCAATCTCTTTAAAAATTTTCTAGAATTTACTGAAAATCATAGCACAAGAGGCCAAAATGCAAGCAAAAGCAGAGATGCATCTGAAACATGTCACATCATTATAATGGAAGTAAAAAATATAAACAGATTTTGTGTTCAAAATCTAAAGTAACTGCACTATATTACAAAAAGAAGCCATAGACTCACATTTCACAACTTACTCACTTGGAGATGAGTATATCTTTTGTCTGGCAGAAAGAAATGGCAATGTTACTGCAAACAGATCATTCTAATATCAGATGGCTGTGCAGCACATAATGCTTTATCTTAAAACCACAGTGATTGTGCACAAAAAAATTAACCATCAAGATGTACTTACAAGGGGACCTTACAGTCTCGGAAATTCAGTTCGGGATGAGACTTGGCAGGTTCGTAGTATACCTCAAGGGTGTCCACCCAGAAGAATTGTAAAGCGCACTAGCCAGAAGATTCCGAGAAAAAAGGCTCTAAAATTTTAAGCGCAGCTTATATACCGATTGATTCTACCTTATGGTAGTACAGCGAAGTGGCTCAGTCCGTAGCGTACTCGCCTGCAACGCGGTGCGACCTAGGTTCGATCCTACCTTCTGCAAACTTTTTTTTTTATTGGTTTAAAAATTATAACAATTTTTAAATAAAGTTAATGACGTAAAAATATTATCAATTAAATCATAAATACTTTTATTTTATTTATGAAATGACTGTTACAGCGGATTAAAATGTGAATTAAAGATAACATTTTATTTTTCAAAAGTTGAATAATTTCAAATGCATTTTTAATGGAGGTAAATTAAAACTTTAATTACCACAATTTATAGTACATTCTCGTAACAAACAATAACTGTGTACCAAATTTCAACTTTTAACGCCTAACCGTTTGGGATCTGCGCTTATTATTATGTTGAGTTTAGTGGTTATACTCGGTAGTCGTGGCTGTGTACTATACTGGACCAAAGACAAAGCATTAGCAACCAAAAAACTAAAATCAAATAAGTGTGTCAGTATCTGTATTCAAGAATTTCCAAACAATATGGCAAGTATTCAATATAATTGCCTTCTGTAGTGTGCTGTAGTTCTATTCAATTGTAATATTCCCAGGCTTTTGCATAGTGTGTGCGGTGTAAAACTCATAGAGAAAAAAACAATAAGTACAATAAGCACTCTACCCATATCCATATTCCACAGATGCCTGTTTCCTGCGCAATTTCTGTATACTTGCTAATTATTTCAGTAAATGTGAGTAGTAGTGATTCGACACATACTGAGCACAAAATAAATTTTTTTTAAGATAAATCTTATGCACAAATTTTAATTAAATTAAATTAATTAATTTAATTTAATTAATTTTATTTTAACAATAAGACAAAGTTTCTATATTAATTATTAAATGCTTTAATATTCGAAAAAATTAAAACACGACAATTGTATGAAATAATATAACACCAAAACAAAATTATTTTTGAATTTTTTTTATTTTTACATTAATAGATTAAATTAGTTTATTTTATTTAAGCTTTTCCAGTTTT
>NW_019384403.1:205997-237848 GCF_000671375.1 Centruroides sculpturatus | reverse complement strand
ATTAAAAATGCATTTGAAATTATTCAACTTTTGAAAAATAAAATGTTATCTTTAATTCACATTTTAATCCGCTGTAACAGTCATTTCATAAATAAAATAAAAGTATTTATGATTTAATTGATAATATTTTTACGTCATTAACTTTATTTAAAAATTGTTATAATTTTTAAACCAATAAAAAAAAAAAAAAAGTTTGCAGAAGGTAGGATCGAACCTAGGTCGCACCGCGTTGCAGGCGAGTACGCTACGGACTGAGCCACTTCGCTGTACTACCATAAGGTAGAATCGATCGGTATATAAGCTGCGCTTAAAATTTTAGAGCCTTTTTTCTCGGAATCTTCTGGCTAGTGCACTTTACAATTCTTCTGGGTGGACACCCTTGAGGTATACTACGAACCTGCCAAGTCTCATCCCGAACTGAATTTCCGAGACCGTAAGGTCCCCTTGTTAGAGAAAGACCATACTGTTATGGAGGGTGACAGTGTATATTTAATGCTGGAACACTACACAAAAGTTCCCAATGTATGGGCCAATAAATTTCATCACCTGAATGAACAGACTTGATAGTCAGCCACGTGCAAACTGTCATTTGGATCACACCCTACATCCTCAGGAATCTCCAATTATTTTCTAACAAGAGCCATTAACTTGGCAAAGCACAGAAAAACCACTGTTGTTCTCCAAAAGTGTCACCAGCTTTGTATGAAGTTTGTCTCCATTTACACCTGGAGAATTTTGTGCAGAATCTCCTGCTGTTTGAAAATTTTTTAATTCTTCAAGCAACAACAATCTTGCTTCTAATGCTTCAACAATATTTAGAAAATTTAACAAATGGGTTTGGATTTAAACTAGAGAAGTGGTTAAATATGGATTCTCAAAAGCTTCCTTAACATTCACAATGAAAGAACTTTGTTTCACCCAGTTCATTGATAAAATTTTGAAAGACATATATGATCTGTATAGAATATTGTTGCTTTTATCCATGTGCTCTATCTCATGACTGTGGGAGAGTGGTAAAGGAATATCTGGCAGTTAGATTGGTGCCTTTGGAGCAGTTTCTTGCCAGAACAAATGAGACTGTTTTCATCTTTAAAATGCAAACTAATTTGATGATCTTAAATGATCTTGCTATATCCGAGAAAAATGTTTCCTTGATCTTGAGGTTCCACTTTTGTGAGCAGCATCTGGGATGTTTCATCCTGTCAACATGCTACTTACCTGCACATCTTGCAGAACAAACGATTCCCAAAATGCAATTTCTTTATGCATGCAAATGCATGGTGACACACGTGGTAGAACAGTTTTTAGCCATCCACTTCACTTTACTCACCCACTTCAGAAATTGAGATAGAACTTTTTGCTTAGCCATAATTTCCTAGTCTGTAGCCAAATATAAAACCCCAAGGCTGTGCACAATTCTGCATTTCACACTGTTGCCAGGTCTTAAGAGAAAATATCATCAATAATTTATTAAAAAGTAACCAAAAAGTTACCAAATCAAATTAAATTACCCCAAAAATTGCAAGACTAACAATTTTTGGTTCAATCAGTTAAAAAAAAAATCTGAATTTGGTGTAAAGTAATTCAACCTAGCAACATTGTTTACAAAATGATGTCCAGGGGTGTGTCTGCTTTTGCTCTGGAATCCGGAATGGTTCTTTTGGATACCTATCTATCTACCTGGCATCTGTGATTGCATACATAACAAATTTTAAAAATTTTTCTAAAAATTATGAATATATTTTAAAAAGATGCAAGAAAATCCAATAAATCAAGTATTTTTGCTGATTTCAGTTTAAAAAATGTAAAATGTTCATTTTTATTGGTTAGAAGCAAACTATGTCATGTTCAGAACTCTTGTCAAATTTTTGGATAAATCCAAAGACTAATTATCAGTGCCATAGTTAAAAAATAGCAAAGATTTTATATCTAAAGGTTAAATGTATCTGGAAAGGAAAAATCACTGGGAGGTCCAAGTGGCATAACAGTCAGCACACTGCATGGTAAGCAAAGGTTGCAGGTTTGACTCCCACTCTGGGCTGATTTCTTTTCTTCCAGACTATTCTAAATTTAAATTATAATTATTTCTTTTGTTAAGAGATGGTGCCTAACATCTACTTCTAATTGTTCTAGTCATTTAATTTCTAATTAACATTTGTAGCATAATTTCTGCCTAATTAATTGGGCTGATGGTTGGATGATTATTAATACATCACGTTATTGGGATGTTTATATAAAGATAATTATTAAATAATACTTCCAGAAAAGTAATAACTAATGTTTTCAAAAAGCTATCTTAACAATATGCAAGAAATATTAAACTGGTTGGAAAAAATGGATTTTGATTACATAACGCAGACAACAGCATTAACCAGTGATCACAATAAACAGCAACCGCTGTATTTATTTTCCTGATATAAAGAAAAAGTGATTTTTAACATTACAAAGGCTAAATTACAAAAGAAGACTAACATCAAATATTTTTAATAGTATTATAATAATAAACTGTAGTTTGCAAAATATTAATTGATATGGTTACCTTATGTCAGAAAATAATTTGTCATCTCGGTTTCTACGGTTTCTGCGTTCTTCTGTCTCTTTAGAATCTTCTTGAGAATTATTACTAAATCTCACAGTACGATCAGTGCCAGGCTTTGTAGATTTTGTTTTATGCAAGGCTAAATTGAAAAAAATTAAATATCATAAATCATTACTTTAAAAATACTCTTCTGAACTTCATCTTAAAACACAATAATAAAATGGTTTAAGATATCAAATTTTTATTAAACATTACAAAAATAGGGTGACCAGCCATCCCATTTTTCTAAATTTTGTCCCACTGCCTGACAAAGTTAAATGTCCCATCTTTCTTTATTCTTATATTTATGTCACTGAGTATATTTCAAGTAATTTCATTTGCTGGTTTGAGTGACCGTGTCATCATGAAATCAGCTGTGACAACTGCAACTTTATTACTCTCACTAACTATAATCTCAAACCATTTTACAAACATTATTATTAAAGACAGTGTTTAAAGTTATTGTTCACACTAAAACACCAAGTGTGTATTACAATTTTTACTGTTTTAGTTTATCTGTTTTATAACTTATATTCCTGAGAATAAAAAAAGTAAAGTAACATCAGTAAGCATCTTTATTGTGATCACCAATTCAAAATGGCAAAATTCACTACATTTTAGTTGTTTATTAGAATCACAGTTTTAGATATTAGACTCAGATGAATTTCAGATACTTTTGTGCCATTTTGAGGCAGGCAGTGATGATTTATACTTTCTAGTGTGAATTCAAAATAAGCAAAAATTAATTAATATTTTAAGTAATTATGTAACATTTTACATAAGCTAAATTTTAAATATATTCTAATATTAGTTTATTGAAATGTATACAATTATCAAACAAAACAAAAGCAAAACATTCATTAAAATGCAATAAATGTTTAATGTGATATTTTATTTAAAATAATTTTTAATAAAACATTGTTTCATAAAAAAGTTGTTTTCCTAAAAGTTTCCCAAAAAAATTTAGTGTCTTGCTTTCATATTTTCAAGTTATGATCACCCTATATCTTAAACTTGTGTATTAACTGATAAAAGTTTTAAAATAAATCATACCAAAAAGATACTTACAAACTATAAAAAGCACAGAAGACAAACAGGACATTAAATAGGACAACAGGAAATCAGAATTTAATTCAGGTTTATCATTCTTTGTATTACATAATTATATTTGAAGTTTCTTAATTCATATCAATTTCTGACAACTTTTTATAAATATATTTTTTGTAATTTGTTAAAAAATCTGATTTATTTAGTGACAAAATGAAGCTTATAAAGAATCCAGAATAGAGTAAAAAGATATTGGTTATACTATATATTAAAGTAATATATCTATTATTTAATGAGAATGAAATCTCATATATATATATATATATATATACAGTGGTGCCTCGTATAACGTACGCTGCGAACAACGGACTTTCCGTTCGGCAGTTACGTGAGACGAACAATGCACTTTTTTCGAACAAGTGCGAATAATGTTTCCATTCTTTTGCCGTTGCCAATGACAATCTGCTATTTTTAGGATATATTAGTATTATTAGAATGTATTATTAGTATATCTGAAGTAGAAATGTAATGTAATATATGTTGATGATTTAAATAAACATTAAATGTAATGTAATATAATATATGTTGACGATTCAAATAAACGAAATGTAATTGTGTAGATGCCGAGGTGGCGGGACGAAAAGAGGTTGTAAAAAACAAACGGAGCGAGAGTAGCTCGTAGAAGTGTTTAGTGATCTTAATTAATAAAGAATTATTCGTATCATATAATCTGGCAAGTTAAGTCATTTATAATGCATCATGGCTTCTAAAAAAACAGAAAGGTGATTTCAATTGAAACAAAGCAAGAAATCATCAGGAGTGAAAGTTGACAAAAACTTTCTTGTCGAATGGGGAGAGGTTCAGGAGTTTACCAACACTCATTATCCAAACAGAGCTGAGGCCAACAGGATCAATGATCTCTACGATGACACCTTTGTCCGTCATTTCCGACAGGTGTTAAAGAAGAAAGAGAAACAGACCACCTTGGTCATGTTTTTCAAGAAGCCAGCGGGCAAAAAACAAAGGATGGAACAAGAGAAGTTGACCCTGCAAGTTCCGGTAGCCTCTCCTGAATCTGACTCCGATTAAAAAACAATAAAAAAAGACCCGCTGCAATGTGTAAAAAGTCTGTATCTGTATGAATGTGTAAAGAAAGTGTTCTTCCACCTCCTCCTCACAACATCTGACTACCCGGCATAATTGGTGTCTGCTCCATTTTCATTTTTTATGGTACAGTACAGTTATTTTATGCTGCGGAACGAATTATATGTTTTAACATGTATTTCTATGGGAAAATGCATTTCGTATAACGGACGTTTCACTTAACGGACGTGCACCTGGAACGGATTAAGTACGTTGTACGAGGCACCACTGTATATATAAATAACTATAACTTCAGGATAATAATAATAATAAGCAAATAAATTTGGTTATTGTATTTCAAACATTTAAACGATGCATATGTTTTGAAATTACTTTTTGTGAACTGATCCATTCTAGATTCTACAGTATTATAAAAATCCAGCAACAAGTTGTATAATTTTCCCAGTATAAACATTTAAAATTGTGTTTAATACCATCTGTTATGAATTTTATTTTTAAAAAGTTTTTATATTCTTAATTATTATAAAATGGCAAATAACTTAATTCTGAAGGAAGAGATGAGTTTTATAAAAAGTTGTAAATGCTAATAATGAGTAAATTCTTCACTAAGTTCAACCCTACTTGAGATGATATACATGACCCCCCTATATATCTCCCTACTCCCTCAACCTTTAACTACCAAAATTTAATGGCATCTATTTCCCTAATACACAACCTCCCTGCAAACCTTCAGAAATTTTCAACAAAAAGTACAGAAGTTATTAAAGTTATATATACTTGTATAACATATATTTCAGCTTCAAAGTGAGCAAACAAAATCATACCTCCAACACATACAAACATCCATACATAGAAAAACCCTCAACTTTTTTTTTTTTGCAATTTGACATTTCAAGGTTTCAAGTCCAAAAATGTAATAATGTTGAAGGGGGTAATTTTTTGACCAACTGTCACATTTCCCCGTATAACAGCCAGGAAAGTAAAAATCAACTTTCATAGTGAACAACTTTTTGCATTCCCAAAAATATATTAATTAATGATTACTTTCTATTTTTGATAGGATTCAACAGAAACATAATAATAATAATAACAATGAAATGTGTATAGGAAAAGATACAATATCCAAATATTATCAAATCTTTAATGTCCAGTACATAATATTTTAAAATAAACATTTTCTGCTACTTTGATCTTAAAAATATCTGTTGGATACCAAATGTTTACCAAAATGTGAATAATAATATAAAACAAGTAAAATGGCAAAACCATATTTGGGACAAGACTATGTCTCGGAGATTCACTACTAAGTGGAACCACTTTGACACTCAAGGCGGGTCTCGTTCTCATTCTCCAATCTTCTTTGGTATTGCTGCTTTTGGGTGCGATCGTTCAAACTTTGCCAGCCACGACCACGAGGTCATCCATGATGCATTTTTGATGAAATTAACCTATCCAATTTCAAAATTTCTCTGTTGCGTGTTGGCCCAGGTTAAATTTTTGTCAATGCGTAACGAAAATTTCCTGTTTTTGAAAAAAATAACTGTGGCTATTGTATCGTCCGAAATTATTTTTTAATTTTGCACAAACAATATACAGTTTAACCCGATTATAACGTCATCAGATATAACAACAACCCTAACATAACAAATTTTTAGTGATCCCACGATTTTACCATACTAGATAATGTTAAAAAACCTACTTGTAATGACATAAGTAGGTTTTTTACCCTGTTTTAATGTCATATTTGAAGCACTCCAAAATTTACAAAATTAGATTACAAATTTTATTTAACAAAGAAAATACTACATGTTCAGTCCTATCCTAGGGTCAGAGTCCACTTCCTAGAATGACTGTGGGCAGTACTCTCACCACCTGACTTTGGTTTGCCTGTTTGTAGAGAGTGTCACCATTTTGTATTTTATTTTGATTCGGTTCTCGGTCCCAAGTACCTAAAAGTGTAATTTCTTTTATGCGCACATGATTTTGGCACCTAATACTCTGTGCCAAATTGCAACTGACATGTACTCCCTTCATACCTCTAAGCTGGTAACAAAGCAGGCAGTACAATTTTATAAACAAGACATAGTCTTGTCAATAATTAAAATAAGTTCTAAATGTGTTCATTTATTATTCAGTTATCATACCTCTGCATGGATAATCTGTAAATTATCTATATTTAAAAGTCAGTTTGAAAGTGGGTACAGTGATATCTGATAAAGCAGGTTATCTCCTGATTTTAAACTCACACATTATGAACTAAGGAAACAGCTTATCTTTTATCTAAACTTATCAAGAGCAAGAGCATCTAAAAAAAAACAAATTTCTTTGCATGTTACAGCATCTCCTATCATAATTTCTCTGAAATCTGCTAAAGTCATGTACAGTAAATGGTAAATGTATACTTTGCCTTAGTTCTTCCCATTTGTTTTCTATACATTAATTCATACTTTGCTGCTCAGATTAATGACATTTGCCTAAATCAGGGATGGCGAACCTTTTTGAGTCTGCATGCTACATAGTAAGCATATTAAGCATACTTTTCTTTAAAAATGATTATGCGTGCAGAAGTTTTAGACTTCTAGTAACTATATTTAAATTTGGCAGAATGGCAGAGCGGTCAAAGTGGTAGCCTATCGCTCTTGTGGACCCGAGATCAAAACCCCAGAAAATTTTCAGGTGGTGATCCGACTATTCCATTTGGAGTTAGCTAAATAAAAAAGCCCTCTTAGTGCCCAGAGGAGAAAGAACAAAAATAAANTACATTCCCACGGTTGTCCATCTGTCTGTCCTTTGTTAATCTCGAGAACAGTTAGTTAGAAAAAAATAGAGACCAGATACGAAAAGCTTAGTGGCCAAAAGCCCCCAATTAGCAATGTAGGAATTTACTGTCTGGCCCAGAAGTAACATGACTTTTTAAATTAAAGTACTAGGCACACTACATATCTGGTAAATTTCATGCTTGCACATACTGATATGAAATTTTGCTGTTAAAACATTGATTGTATGGTAATTTTGATTGTGATTTTGTATTGGTTCACAGATCCTCAGTACCTGATAATGGAGTCATAAATGAACACATTCAGAAATGTGGACATCATGAAGCAATGTAAACATGAAAATAAAAATACCTTTCAAAAACTGCATTTAAACTGTTTAAGTGCATTACCTTTTTTCCTTTTTGTGGCTGCATTTTTTGATGTACATTACATTTTAAAGCTAACCTTTTCAGGTTTAGGCATTCCAAAACTCAGGTGTGTATGTTAGACTCAATGGTGCTTTAGAATTGAGAAAGCTTAGTGTTAAATTAAAACTACATAAGAATAATCTATTATGGTTATTTATACATTTACAACTACAAAACGCATTTTTCGGTGTTTTCCTTACTAAAATTATTTTTTTTTCAATGTACTACTTAACTTTAATTTGAGTGTTTTTTTCGTGTTGGAACAGATTATTTGATTTTACATGTAATCATATGGGGAAAACTGATTCACCTTACAACATTTTAATGATACGATCTCAGTTTAGGAACGGATTAATTTTGTATCCTGAGGTAATACTGTAAAGAAGAGAAAATCAATGTTTAAAACTACCTTGTAAATTGCCTACTAATTAATGCTATGTTTTAAATGGCCACTTTCAAGATGTGAGTTACTGTACATGAAAACTTTATTTCTGTTGAAGTAATTTTTCAGGGTATAGGCTAATACAAATTAATCACAAAAAATTTCAGTAATATGAGCATGAAATTTTGTAAATAAGTTAATCAACTGAACGGAAAATAAACTCATCATTAAAACTGAATAGGAAATATTTTTAAATTAAATTTTTCTAGTATTTTTTATGGATTAAGATGAAATTTACTCAAACTTACTTTCTACTAGGAAATTTCTGATAATGTATAAAATAAAATAGTTTTAACAATGTTTATATTTATTAATTAAAGATGGAAAAGATAATTATGAATGTGTTAGTTTTTTTCTTAAAAACTAACCCATCCATAATTATCTTTTCCATCTTTAATAAAAAAAAAAATCAAAGTTGTTAAAATAATAATATATGTGATGTTAATATGCGTTTTTAAAAATGCCCTTGTAACAGGCAAAAGCCTTCTATGCAAATAAATAATTTCAATTCAATTCAATCTTTAATAAAAAAAAAATATTGGAATAAAAATATCCAATTTAGTTTTTCTCTGAAAAAATAACAATATTTTTCCAACTGAAATACTGTAATACAATTCACCTACTGTTAGAAATAATAAAGTAATTTTGTATTAACAAATTTGTTATTTTTATTTTTTGTTATTTAAATTGTAAATTTTGTATTAACAAATTTCATTCAGAGAGGAATATCTGAATAACAACCAATTTTTATCCATTTCTATCAAGATAATAATTCTACTATCATCAAGCATTTTGGAATATTTTGAATAATTTCAACAACAATAATTAAAATAAAATTTAATTTATTACAGAAAAAAATGTTTTTAATTGCAATTATCTAATACAAGGCTTCTTAAACTTTTTTATTCACGATCCCATTTATGATTGTGATTTTTTTCGCGACCCAAAAAAAATATAAAATAAAGATATACAGTATACAAATTTGCAAAAACAATAATGGTATACAACCACAGTTCACTCTTGTGTTACAATGGAACAGAGACAACTGAATACACTGAAAAGCGACAATACTACACTAGTTCACACTACAATCAATGTTACTGAATCGTCTCGCTGCACCAGAAGTGACACAATGCGCAACTCACGAAACCTATGACACAAAGCGTGCCATTTTCAAACTCTCACAAATTATTTTCAGTATTTTGCATTAAAATCTCGCGACCCCAAATGGGGTTGCGACCCATAGTTTAAGAAGACCTGATCTAATATAACAACCTGGTAACCTAGAATCAACTAAATTTTGAACACTATCAAAATTTATGGATTATAATTAGCCTAATTTAATGATTAAAGAATAAACTAGTATGTGATTTAAATCCTACTCTTTGCAGAATTTTTTCATATAAAAATTTAATAAATTCAAATTCATTAATCATTAATATTTCTAATAGAGGCAAACAAGCTTATCTATAGTTTAATGTTTTCTATTCTAAAAATTGTCTAATTAGTTAATATAATCTAAGAAATCTTGATAATTTTTGGCATTTATCTAATGCTTTTTATAATCATAAAATAAACAAATGAACACAGAAAGAAATGTTTAGTGTGTACAAATTTCAGTTTGCATAATTTTTACTGAATCCATATTTAATTAGGGATGCTGCATGATCTTGTCTTATCATAGAACACCATGCTTTTGTAGTTAAAATTTTAAAAATTACTATTAGTATACCATATTTTACGGACTATAAGACGCACTTTAATTTTTAAGCAATTTTTAAAAAAAATAACATTTTTACCACCTAAATTCAATCCTTTTATACAGATTGAAGCAAATGCCGATCCACCAATCAACGCTTAGTAGCACTATTGGACGTCCGCCAATTGTACGATGGTCACATGATGATTGCTGGCAAATCCGCGGTCATGGATTCAGAACCATCAGCTGTCTCGTGATCCGAGTTTCTATGGTGACAACCTTTGCTCGTTTGAAAAGAGAAAAAGTGCAGGAATCATACGTCCAGGCGATTCTATCCCGACACCCTGCAGCTCGTGTTCGTCGCATCGGTGCACTGCTGCTGCCAGTTGAATTCAATGTTGCCAGATAGAGATAGGTTTCCCGCAGCATCAAATATATGGCCATTTTTAAGATGCAATAATTTTAAATCAGACACTGGACATTTTAATATTAATTTCGAGTATAAGACACCTGAATTTTGGAGGCAATTTTTCGAAGAAAAAAGTGCGTCTTATAGTCCGTAAAATATGTTTCCCGCAGCATCAAATATATGGCCATTTTTAAGACGCAAGAATTTTAAATCAGACACTGGACATTTTAATATTAATTTCGAGTATAAGACACCTGAATTTTGGAGACAATTTTTCGAAGAAAAAAGTGCGTCTTACAGTCCGTAAAATATGGTATATAAATTATATTTTTATCTAACCCTTACAACTGCTGGGCATGAACAAGCAATCCTTTCACTTGTTTTGCATTGATTGCTTTGTTTTTGATGCCCATTTTCTGATAGGCTATGCAATGCTTTTTGTTTTTTTTCTTTTTTAAATTTTTGCTGCCTAAATTTCATTAAGCATGCTAAATCATATCAAAGAGCATGGTGGACATTTTGTCACTTTGACCCCAACGTATCTCAAAAACAAAGTTATGGGTAGACCCCATTTTTTTTATTAGATTTTTGGACTCCTCATTACAATGAATAGAAAATGGCAAAGTTTAATCAAAATCAATCAAATTTGAGAACAAACAATTCTATTAGCCACATAGAAAAGGCTTTGCAAACACACTTCAACAACAATAAAATAATTTTAATCAAGTAAAATTTTGTCATTAATGAGAATTCCTTAAGTATATAATTCATCAATCATAATTTTTTATATAGAACATAAAATTCTGAGCTTAATTACAAAATTAATAAAAATGTTAACGAATAAATTACAAGAAAAATACACTATTTTCTCCTTGATAAACACGAGTTAGTCAAAAATATAGGATCAATAGCATTATGAGAAATTATATAAAAAACTGAATTTAAACAGTATACTTGAATTTCCTCTTCTTACGTTTTATTCCTAATTTCAAAGTTGCTTTATAATTAATATGCTGCTGTAATGAAATGATGTATTTTTATATCTTGAGTATTCTTTTTGTATCTACTGTGTTTACTTAGGCATACTGATTCATTATGTAAAATTTCATATTTACATTTTTAAGAGATAAATCAGTTTAAATTGTAAACTATTACTAAATAATCTTCTGGATTATTTGGTAATACTGGAATATCAGGTTGATGTTTATGTTATTAAATTTTAAACTGAGAGTCTAATAGCATATAAAAGGGCTAATCAATAAATAAGTCTCTGTTTTTATCAAATTAGTAAAAATTTAATTATTTTAATCAAAAATATTTCAAATTTTCAATCTATTTTTTCATTCCATGCCTGAAAAATCTTTCTGCTTTTTCCTTAATTCATTTCTGTACAGTAGCTTGAACTTCATTTGATGAAAAGTATTGACTTTTCAACACAGAATGCAAAAAAAATGGATTGAAAATTTTGAAATAATATTGATTTCACAATTATAAACATTAATTAAAACTGCCAGGATGATAAATATTACATTACAAAATTTCAATGCTATTTGTTCCTGAAGTGTTGGAAAGAATGTCATGAATTAAAGAACACACTTACGTGGTACTTCTATGCACTGAAATTTTGTAATGTAATATTGATTTTGTTGATAAATATGCATGATTGAAATAAACACATTTTACTACTTTAAAATTAATGATGATATTCTCTCTCTTTCCAAACTAATTTAATAAAAATGAAGACCTTCAATTAACCCTGTACTTAAAATACAGCTTTATTTTGATAAGATCTTGGAAGGCTTGCATGCTTCAGAAAGCGAGTCTGATAATAAAACTATATAATATACACATTTATTTGTAATCCTTTATTTAAAAATCTTACATGCAACATCTACTTCATTTAAATTGAAATGTTCCTTTTCATTTTCTTCTAAACACCTGATGATGATAATGTATTATTTAAGTACTTGTGATGTGAAGTTTGCAATCTTTAAATTGTGATTATGTCTAAAGCCATTAACACAGCTTATTACTTTTATTATGAACACTACATGTTGGTATGTGTTACTAATATTTTAGGTGCAATTCTCCCTATTATTTTAAATTTCACAATTATTGTTATAAAAATAATCAAAAACTAGCATAATATTCCTAAGAAATAGTTGTTAATTTGAACTAAATGAAAACACTAATTCTTAAATTGTTAAACTGATATTGCCTAATCACTACCAATCATTAATTGTATTTTCACTAATGTTCTGTATTCATTGTTTACACTTATCTAATCTATTATTATTATTATGTTAACTGTTCTCAAGTTATGGAATTTCAAGAGCAGAAAAAAGAATTATGTGAATAAAAAATATCAAACTTCTGATTATAATTCAAAGACAAAATTTCCACAATATATAGAAAAATTAATTTGAAATACAGAACACTTTTTTATTAAGAAAAAACATACTTTATTCATAGACATTTTACTAATACTGTATAATCATAAATTTTTCATATTTCTACACACAACACTTAACACCTCAATACTACTTCCAGCAGTCAAAAGATTTTAATATTCTAACGTTTTATTAGAAGAAAAGGTCTTACTAAGACCTTTTCTTCTAACGAAAATTAGAAGAAAAGGTCTTACTAAGCTTTCAATCCAATATCCTTAGCTACATGCGGTATGTGGATGATATTTTGATTATTTGGAAAACCAAACCCGATATAGAGAAAGTGTTAGAAGCCTTTAACAAAAACGCCTACGGCTTAACTCTAAAGTTAGACCAAGAAAGTCGCACAGAAGTTAACTACTTAGATGTCCAGATTAACACAGCGAATAATAATATAACCACGACCATTTACCGCAAACCAACATACTGTCCTCTCTTTATACCTCGTAACTCAGCGGACCCGTGGACGTATAAGGTATCAGCTTTTAGGGCCCTAGTCTCAAGGGCTTATTCCCACTGCTCTGAAACTTCCGATACTTACAGAGAACTGAAAAACATCAAACGTACAGCATCGACACATGGGTTCCAACAGTCATTAATAGACAGGCTTTCTACCATGCAGCAATCTACAATAACTACCACCAACACGGGGACTATTGATACACAGCAAAAACGGGTGATTGTACCTTACGAACCATCCCTTCATCGAATTTTTAGTAAAATCGCTAAGGAAGTGAATGTGCGCTTAACATATAAGAGAAAGCAGAATATTTTCCGACTTTTATCTAATGCTAAGGACAAGTCCGATGACAAAAAAGCGCCGGGGGTGTACCGTATACCTTTGAATGACGAACGTTTCAATCGTCGGATAACATACATTGGATCCACATACAGATCCCTGGAGGCTAGGATACGGGACCACAAATATGATGTGTCGAAGCAGAAGTATAATACGGCTCTAGCACGGTATGCTACCGAGCCCGGGGTTTCCCCATGTTGGGATGAGGCTACTCTTTTACATAGGGCCTTTGACCGACACGACTTACGCTCGTTGGAGGCTATTGAGATTTATAGAGAAACCATAAAGGGAAGCTGCATTAACTCCGATTATATTCCGATTCCACAATCGTGGAAATATTATTTACATTGCCACAAGGCACAACAATAATCGGAAGTTTAATTATTTTTAATCTTTCTGCTATGTATAAGAAATCAGAGCGTTTACATCACGCTAATTTTCACAACTATTTAATAATATTTAATGTATAGCAGTGTTTACATAGTGCTAATTTTCACAACTCTACAATAATAATTTATGTATAGCGTTATTTTAAAATAATTTTTTGTCTTGTAACCGTAACGATTTTTATATCTTACGCATCGTTTAAATATTTAAAAGTTCGGAACACAGCTGTATTCGATTATTAGAATCCTTCAAAAGATAGAACTGTTTTTTAATGTTTCATCCTGAAGAGGGCCTCTAAAAGACGGCCGAAAACGTTAGAATATTAAAATCTTTGGACTGCTGGAAGTAGTATTGAGGTGTTAAGTGTTGTGTGTAGTATATCTTTCCAGTTTACGTGTGTTAATTTTTTGTCTGATCATATTTCTACATTCAAATTTACTCTTTTTCAAATGAATAGGATGGTAGCATATATTTTCTGTGAACTGAAAATGTAATAGGATATATTTTGTTTTCTAAAAATAATTATATACAGGGATCTAAGCCACTTGGAGCAGCATTTCTCCAGAAACACTAATGTTTTACAATCTCCTTACTGTCTGCCCCACATATGTTTGAAAGTAAACAGTATAAAAAATGTCACATGGAGTTGATCACTGGATTAAATAGAAAACAAGTGCATCAGACAAATATTAGGCTACCTGAACAACCACAAAGTAAAGCAAAATAAAGAATATAATTTAATATTCTTGTTCAGCTTTTCTTCATTTTTATTGATCATTGTTAAGTGTATCACTGGTTTGAATTACATACAAACAGCTGTAATACCAATATGGTAGCTCCTTGCACAATAATGAGTTGCTAGTGATCTTGGGATATTGAGTTTTTATGATAGTCTACCAACTATGCCAAGTCTACACAAGCCATTTGTGATGCAAGTGACCCAAATTTCTAATTACATCTCTGTACAGTATAATTGTCATTTTAATCAATTTATAAAATCAGTGTAAGTAGTTTCAATAATTTCAGTAAATAATGAGTTTGCTGCATTCAGCTTATCGAGCTGCAATTTTCAGATTGCATATTATACATTCCCACGGTTGTCCATCTGTCTGTCCTTTGTTAATCTCGAGAACAGTTAGATAGAAAAAAATAGAGACCAGATACGAAAAGCTTAGTGGCCAAAAGCCCCCAATTAGCAATGTAGGAATTTACTGTCTGGCCCAGAAGTAACATGACTTTTTAAATTAAAGTACTAGGCACACTACATATCTGGTAAATTTCATGCTTGCACATACTGATATGAAATTTTGCTGTTAAAACATTGATTGTATGGTAATTTTGATTGTGATTTTGTATTGGTCCACAGATCCTCAGTACCTGATAATGGAGTCATAAATGAACACATTCAGAAATGTGGACATCATGAAGCAATGTAAACATGAAAATAAAAATACCTTTCAAAAACTGCATTTAAACTGTTTAAGTGCATTACCTTTTTTCCTTTTTGTGGCTGCATTTTTTGATGTACATTACATTTTAAAGCTAACCTTTTCAGGTTTAGGCATTCCAAAACTCAGGTGTGTATGTTAGACTCAATGGTGCTTTAGAATTGAGAAAGCTTAGTGTTAAATTAAAACTACATAAGAATATTTTTGTTTATTGTGTAAATAAGCATATGATCAATAGTTGACTAAAACCAATTTTAGCAGAACCCAGATGATTTAAATAATGGCAATTACTATTGATAATTTATTTTGTTATAAAAATTAAATAATACACTAGAAAACACGTGGAAACAATTACATAATACAATGTACTGTACATTAGAATAAATATTATTTCAAATTTCATATTTAAATATTTTAACATATTAACTTAAATTAGAATTAAGCATTTTAAAACTAACAAAACCAGAAAAATCTAGAAATTGATACTGGAACCTTGAAATTTAAACAATTTATATTGTATGTAATTAATTCTATATTTACTAAAATATTTACACAACAACCAGTTCTAAAAAGTTTAGTATTTTTAAAATAACTAAATAACTATAATAGTTAATGAATGACCTTATTGGAAAGCCAACTGTATTGGCATAGCCTATAAATATTTTAAATAGCAAATCCTCAAACTTTATAAAAAAAAATAGACATTAATGAAAAATAACTACTGAAACATCAAATATTTTTTCATAAAGAATAGTCCTATCAATGATAAAACTTTTCATGTATTTTTTTCAAGTTGATTTCTAAAATTAAAATGAACATATTTAAAAACTCTGATTGAATTGATTAAACTATTAACAAAACAAGTTCTGCTGGCTGCATTTTTTAATTAATTTTTTTAAAGGTATAATTAGACTTTTTTTTTGTTCCATTTTTCTGAAATATTCTTTTCATTCTGAAGTTGTACTTAAGTTTTTTCTCTATACTCAATAATGAAGTATTAAATATGGATAAATATTGTTTAATATCACGAAAATATTTGATCAACAAAGTAAAATGTTAAGTATGAAGAAAACATCAAATTTAAACTGGTAGAAACAAACTAAATTTTATATAAAATATATACACTTATGCTAAATAATAATCTTGCATCTCATCTGTTGTTGGTAACTGGTTTTTCTAGGTCTGGTATAATATCAAAATATAATCAATTCATGCAAAAATCTTCAGTAATGAAAATTTACATTTGAAACACAAATTGAAACACAATTTCAATTTATTCATCCAGCAATTAATTTACTAGAAGATAAAATTGGTTGGAACAATCATTAAGCTAAAAAGCTAAAATTATGATCAATAACTACTTTAAAATTTGTCTATATAATATAGTTAAAAAACCATGATTGAGATTTTTCAGACAAAGACTAATATTTCCCTGAAGTTGAAATCTTGATTTTTCTTAAGTTATTGTAAACATGTTTTGATCCTGCATAAACATTTATTATTCATATAAAAATTAAAATAAGCAGATTTATTTATTAATAATGCTTATGTTAAAATTTTATTTCAAAATTGTGTCAAAAAAGATCATATAAATCATATCTGCATTGTCGGAAAATTAAATAATAATCTTTGTTAGTTTTATAAGTTTACCTCAAAAACTAATTTAGCAATATTTTTTTATACACATGAATTTCCAAACATTGATAAATTTTGAAAAACCAATTTAACAAAGGATAGATTTTACAACAATTAGAAAATAAAAATATTTCCTTGAAAAGTTTGTTAATTGTCATAATCTGTATACAAAAATTCAAAGCAAAGAACTTGCTGTAAATATTTTCTAATATAAATATAAATGTATTGAAAACATTGTTCACAAATTTTCCAAAAAGTAATTTCATTAACTTCATACTTGATAATTAAACAGAAAAAAAATCGTATAAATCATTAATGCTAGATTTATAAAAATATTTATTTTGTTTAATTACCAACTTTGGAATTTCTAATTAAAATTTCAATACTGGTTCAAACTGATTCAGACACAGATACTTTCTAGAAATTATCACATTCACAGATTCCAAAAATACTAGCCAATCAACAACTTTATTTTATCCAGATGCATTTTGGAAATTACAATATTTCCCTCCTCAGTGAGCTTTCTGTCATACAAGCTAAACAAGGCACAATCACTTTTCAATATTCTAATTGAAAGCTTTAACTAAATTCAAAATTGTAATATGAAGTTAATACAAAAGAATATATTCCTAAACATTTTACTCTTATAGGAATTGCCTAAAATCAATATCCTAACAAAATGTTTCTAATGTCAGGCAGAAATAAAATCTTCCTAAATAAATATTTCAAGAAAAACTGAGTTTCTTCAAATATAATTTTGCAATTTTTTCAAGTTTTCCTCTCACAGTTTGTTAAAAAAAATTAAAAGAAAACAAATGTGTCATGACAAAATATTTTACTCCATTGTTTTCCCAATAGCAATCTTTCCCATTTGATGATCTGCAGCTTTTTAAAATGATCTTGTTTTTGAAATAGCTTGCTAACATGACTTGTGATAGGTAATTGAAAATATTTTACAAATCTAGACTTGATCAATTCTGGTTGAAAGGCATTAGGTGAAAAGGTTTTGAAATGTTTAGTTCAATTCTGTTCCACATATCTTTGTGGACAAACATTTTCAATATTCTGTTATTTGAACAACAAGTATAAAAATTACGTAGACAATGGTCCTAATTTAACACGTTCATGGCATTACGAGGCACATGTAACTAGTATGGACATGTCCAGTTAGGGCTACAGACATAATTGTTTGTTTTTCCATGGGGCGGCACATGTTTTGATAACATAATTCTACAAACATCATACTTTATATATCGATATTATTTTATTATATGCAATAAAATATATTAATTTAATAGTACACGGGTGACTTGTGCCGCCCTGTATTAAAATAGACAAGTCACAGGTGACTCATAAAGCCCAGCAGCTGCCTAAACGTTTATCTACTGATGCCATGAACGTGTTAAGGTTAAAAGTAGGAAATATTGAACCAATGTGGAAGGAATTGTTCAAAACAAAAATAGGCACAATTTCTCCATGATATTTAGATTGAACAGATACTAGACATCACTTTTTTAAACTTGTTATACAAAAGTTAGTGTAATTTAACTTGTTTGGTTTGAATATCATTACCTACCTATCAACTACTGTAAAATACCAAAACTTTCAAAAACTAGAGGGTCTGTGGCTTATCCTTTAAGAAGGGAGACCACAGCTCTTAGCTAATTGGGAACCATGGTCTTATAGATTTAGTTTTGCTAAAAGCAGGGATGTGAAATCTTTTTTAATGAGATCATCATCCTATTTCAAAAGGAACCCTTACACAACCTGCATAACATATTGCAAATTGTCTAAGAATATGCATTTAGTATACATGCACCAATAAGACATATGAATCTTATTTAGATAGTTGTCTTTATTGAGAAAGAACCAAAAACATTTTCATAATAAGAATTAAACAGAGTTAAACAGTGTGTAGTAATTCTACACACTGTTTAATTCAACAATCCACAAAACCTTTTTATAACAATGTTGTGTCTGTAACAATCTTCACAAATGTTTTCGACCTCCACCGAGGTCTGCTTCCACCGTTTAGTCACCACCTGAAGCAGACCTCGGTGGAAGTCGAAAACGTTTGTGAAGATTGTTATGAACACAACACTGTTATAAAAAGGTTTTGTGGTTTCTTGTTACTCAATGCAATATTAAGATTAGTAGTCGTTTTGTGTTACTGTTTAATTCAAACTGTGTAGAATTAAAGTATTCATTTTTTATGAGAGTGGACTCATAAAAATGAATACTTTAATTCTACACACTGTTAAATACTATTCTCTGATTGGTGAATTGCTTTTTGTCCTTATGTTACAATATGGAACTATGAGCACTAAGTTTTGGCTCTACAGAGGACTTATCACACACTATTCATATTGGAGTAATATGAAGTACACAGAAGACACAGAATTGGAGAAATTGGAGGACACAGAAGTAGGTAGATACAGGTTTATTATAATGACAAGCAATTACTCCAACAGTGTCAATAGTGTGTTATAAGTCCTCCATAGAGCCAAAACTTAAGTGTTCATAGTTCCACACTATTCTCTGACTTTAAATTAATATTGCAGGAGTCACGCTGCATATTACAAAATTTGCAATTTCTAAAAATTATATTCATCTGGTAATTGCTTTTATCACCTGGCAATTGGATGATGAACAGCCAGAGAACAGTCCTCAGTGAGAAATAGTATCACGTAACAAATTGGTCTTGGCCGATATAATTTTACTGTTAATAAACAGAAATAAAGTTGCTTGAAAAACTCAGTCATAAAAACTCTTTTATATATATTATAAATATATTGATATATATTGTTGGCCATCCTTTCATTTAACCATTTGGTGAACACGCCCGTGGCAAATTGCCACAAAATAAAGATAAAGTCTTTTGCTTGACGTTGTATTTAATTATTGCAGAAGTTCGTCATAGTATTTACTCTTCATAATACAAGATACAACATGTTTATGAAATTGGATCAGTTATACTAACTGTTTAGTTGTTACTGGTCTGTGAATGAAGTCGTACCTTATTTGTGTTGTAACTGCCGCTACGTGCCCTGCCACGTAAATAAAATATCGGTATACTTTTATATATATGTGTTTAATTTTTTTTAATAAAGTAAGTCAATATTTGCAAGTTTTTTAAATAAATATATTAAATTAACACTGTCGTAAGTTTCTATAAATTTTTAAATTTATATTAGTGTATATTTTTGAAAATTATAAGGGAAACAAAGAGCTATCCAAAGTAGCAGCAAAAACCTAAAATTTGTTTTATTTGTAGCATACACACAAAAACAATACGAAAAAATCAATTTGTCAGGAATGGTTAGAAATATTGGCAAAAAGCATCGGAATATAGTGATTATATGTGCCATGTGTGAAGGTGAACATCACATGAATATAAAGTAATTTTTTTTTATTATCTAAATATTTTATAACCAATTTGTTCATTAAAATGTCGTAAAATTAATTTTCTGGTATATCTGATTCATATTTTCAAAACAATAATTAATTATTGACTTAAATTAGGTAATATTACATATGCGGTGTAACTGTTGCAATGCATCCTCTCATGAGCTTCTGAAAAGCGCATTCACCAAAGGGTTAAGGTTGGTACAGTGAGTCACAGTAAGTGAAAAAGTAAAGTCTATTTTGGCAAATGGGTTGACAATTGCTATAAAAAATCCACGGAGATCCCTGCATTGACTTTCACATATGTTATTCAGTACTGCAGAAACCACAATTCAGATAATGTTAGAAAAGATCATCCTGGACCTAAAGTTCTTTTTCTTTTTATTTTTTGCTCATACAAGGATGGTACAATGCTTTCAGAGCTTAGTCTTCGTAGAAATAGATCTTCTCCTTTGAATTACAGTAGAGAGTCATTTATCCAAAAGCCAATCAACCGAAAGCATTTCAGTTGGCAAATTTAAATTTCCGCAAATGCTGTGGCACTGCAACCTTTGGCTATGTCTTGGGCTACTCCAATATTTTTTTTGTTGATGTGTGTTTTATCTGGCAGCACTGGCACATTTGTGCAGTGTTTTTCTGAGGACTGTGTCAGAATGTGTTGTGCTCAATCGAACGGTTTTGATAGTAGATTAACGTCTAAAGTATAATTTTTTTTCATTTTCATATTTTTCAATATATTTATTTTGTTTGTACAAAATAAAGAAATAATTTTTAACGATACAATAGCCACAATTATTATTATAAAAATTTTCATTAGGCTTATCATCGACAAAAATTCAATGCAAAGCAACACACAATGGAGAAAAATTTCAACATGGGATAGGTTAATATATTTCGTACATAATCAGTTATCTGAACAACCCCAGTCCCCAATTGATTTGGATAAATGACGCTCTACTGTACTTTTAATTCTGCAATAAACATTTGTCTTAAATTATCTTGATGAAAATTTTTTACTATAGCTGTAATTCTATAACTCAACGACGGCTGTAAAAGACAGTTGAAAATATCCATTCTTATAATAAATCGGTTCCTTTTAACCAGATTACAGCTATTAGTGTGGACTTTTATCGCAAAAAAAGTAACAACATACTTTCAAATTTCGAAATTATTATTATTGCTTAATTTGTTCCAATAATCAATTTATAAAATGCTATATTCCCTTTATGTTACAGCATTATGAGTAAGTATACATCAAGACGTGTGACACATTTTAGCTTCAGCCACTTAAGATATATAGAACATATATTCAGTGTTCACTTTCATTTTGATAAAATTTAAAAAAAAAATTTGTTTTATTTTAAGCAAACAAAGTTTTGTTAGTTATTATTTAAAAATTAAATTAAGATATATAAATATGTTTCATACTTTACTAAAAAAATATTTTAAAATATTCTTTCTTTATCTCTCTTTTCTAAAATAAATATTCTTTTATATTTCTAAACAATTCCTCATTAGCCATAATATGATAAAGGATTATTTATGAACAATGTTTCTATCAAAAGTAGTTTATTAAGAGTTAAATAAACGATAATAAAAATTATCAAATTCACAAAATATTTGTAATAAATAGGCAAACCGAAATAGGAAACCCCTGTGAAAAATTCGCACCATAAATAAGCGTGTTACAAAAATGGACGATTAGAAGACAGACATACATACATACCGTATGTTTACCAGATCGTATATAATCAATTATAAATGAAAATGCACGTGCATCATCGCAATTTACCTGGTTCAGAATTAAGTTTTCCTTTCGTTGGAATATCTTTTGTAACTTTTGTTGTTGTAACAGGCTTCGTTCCTTTAGTTTTCGCATTTTTGGGGACTTTTTCTACCTTCTTCTTTTCCGTCTCCTTTTGTTGTTGTCTGAGGATTTCCAATGGATCTTCTTCGTCATCGTAAAATAATTCGTAACGATTTTTAATTCCGACTCCATACGTAGTTTCCATTTTATTTATTTCCACTCACCAATCACGATGTGAATGGATTAAGATTTCTTATGCAAGCATAGACCCACTTTTTGTTTAAGCTACCTAAACTCCCAACAACCGCAAGGTCGTAACCAACATGGCGAATGATTCTACGAAATAATATCTGCCAGATTATAAGTATCACATACATTAAAATTATAAATCCTCGATGTAAATTCTAAAAGTAATTTTAAAATATTTCTATAAAAAAATGTATTATTTTTTTAATATACATTTTTTGATATAAAAATTATACTACTAAAGCACGTGCTCTTATTATTTTTTGGCTCTTTCGACCCTGTGGGTACCGTACATAACAAGCGTCAAGAACGAAACGATCCTCGCTCTGATTGGTTGCATTTTGTGTGCCAGCGAAGCTTACTAATATTTCATTTATATATTATTAAGTGCAGCATTTATAGTTACCAGTTTTAACAATCTTTTATATGGAATTACTATAAAACACGTTTACAAAGATATTATTGTTATTACAAAAAGAGTCTCCATATTCTCAACTCTTGCTTTTATTTATTATTAAGATACAAAACTCATCGAAAATTTGTTTTTTTCGTTAATTTAAGAGTTAAACACGTACAGTATCTCTCGACTAACGGCCGGATGGCCGAGTGGTCAAGATGACAACTTACTGCTCTGCGGTAACCGGGATCAAATCTCAGACGGGTCGAAAAATCCCCAGGAATTTTTCGGGAGGTGGTCCAACCGGATATGTCGGCCTCCGTTCCTCACCGCCCAGTCGCCCCATTGTGGGCTTAGCCGAATCCATAATGGGCTTGCTAGAAAAGGCTATCTTAGTGCCCACAGGGTGGAAAGAATTAACTGAATTTTGTAGTTTCAGTGATGCTTAACTTAATCCTAATCTAACAAGAAGATTAGCCTTATTTGAGAGAAACCAGGTTTTTAAAGGAGAACATTTTCTGCTCAAAATATCATATTTATTAGATATACACATTGCTAATTCGATACAAATAAATTTAAGTTAATTACTTCTTTTTCATAATTTTATACATTGAGCCAGTGGCCAAGCGGTCTTCAGTACACTGAACACTAGGAGTTCGGTCGAGGATTCGCGCCTCGCTCGGACAGGCTGGTCACGTGGAGTTTTTTGGGATTTCTCCACGTTTGTAACGCCTAAATGGGACCAGTTTCCCTTAAATACATCTCCTGGAAGGCATCACCCAATTGTTGCGTTGCCATAATTTAACAAACAAATTATACATTGAGAAACTGAAACACTTAATGACATGCTTTCTTCCTTTTATATTCTTCGGAGCGTTTCTTTATGCAGCAAGAATGTAGCGAAAATGATGTCACGAGCAGCTATGAATACAGGTCGCTGCATCATAGTTTAGAAACGCTTTCCGCTCGAAAAATGGCGTCTGTGCTTCGAGCGAAACACGGACGCCATAATCCAGTGGCGTGCCGTCATTGGAAGCGATGGAAGCGCCGCTTTCCTTGTATTTTCTAAAAAATAAATACAGTACATATTGCGCGGTTATTTTCATATTTTAACGTATTTTGAATTAATTAAAATTAATATTTTATTATAACCGCATTATGTATCTTATTACAAATTTATATACTACACGTGAAAAAAATGATAAGATCGCTATTGTATATTCGAATATCAGTGTCGGATTGGAAGCGCTGTATCAGCAGAGCCGGCCCTACCATAGGGCAAACGGAGCAGCCGCTCCAGGCGCTAAGTCCTAGGGGGCGCCTCGGTGGTAAAGAAAATTAAAGGATATAAATTAGAGGCAACCAAGGGGAGCGCCATAATAGGATCTCGCTCCGTCCTAAAACTTGCCTCGGGCCGGCACTGGCTGTATGGTCGAAACCTTCCAAGCAGGCAGATTATACGCATTCGCACATGCGCTTTACAGAGCACCAACATCACGCGGTTTAAGCTGGTGGAAGCTACACACACATGTAACGTTTCCAATGATTCTATCTACAGGACCGATTCTAGGCTGTTAGCCGCCTGCCTGCTAGATATTTCGTGATTCACACAATCGGCCGCCCTCGCCCGATTGTGTGAATCACGAGTAGATTTATAACTTAACCCAACCGATAAGAATTTACTGATATGTTCGTATAGTTGACAGGAGTTTTAAAAAATCCATTAAAATATTTGATATTTTTATTCCGCTTTCCCATCTTATATTACTTACGGATTTCAATGTTAAACCATTGATATTACGATTTCGTATGTCCCATCTATAAGGAAATGTAGAAAAAAAACGTGTACAATTCTTGTACAATGTTAAAAAATTAACTATTAGTTTGGTAGCATCATTTACAACCAAATTTAATGAATGAGACGCACAAGATACAAAAAAAAAGCTCTAGAATTTATTTTCCTTAAATTTACGATTTATGTATCCGTTTGTCATAAAAATTTGTCTATCCACTTTTTTCCCACGACTACAAATATTCGAGTACAAAGTAACCGGTTTCGACTTATTTCTACTTAAGAAGTACTTAAATAATTAAGCGATTAGGGAATTGGGGACATAAACAAAACCCTGCTGAAAGAGCCAGAATTTTACTTAAAAGCTTAACCGAACCAATCTCTAGCCGAGTACAGTGGGGACAGATTTCTTCGTAATATTAAACGTAATAAAAACAGAAATTTTTCCAGTTCAACGAGAATGACCGAAAAGTTGTAAATTTTGGAAATTTCCGTGGATATCTGGTCCTGAAACGAATTAGTTAGAAAACAAATGACTTTTAAGTTTAACATATTTAGATTTTTACAGCTATGGTGAGAAACGTTTAAAATCTACAACAACCCTGTCGCGTCCTTTGAGATATACTAGTGATGCGACAAAAGAGGCATTTGACATTAACCAATATCGGCACCCTCGGAATTTGGCATGCATGCACGCACTGCAAACCTACCAAGATCGTCTCTGATTCCATCCATAAGCCACTCGTAGGGAGCAATTTTAACTAAGTGAATTGTTTTAAGATTTAAAAAGTAAAGAATATTTTGTTATTTATATGTAAGTTTCATCACAAAACTATAATCATAATTTTCTTTAAAAGTATATTCATACAATTGAATATTCTGTACCAGGTATGCATAATTGTATATCCACCAGACATTTTATTTTATCAAATAAGTTTTTATTATTTTATTTTTAATTGTAGCCCTTATATCGTGGCTAGCGATTCGGAATGTACTGTAATTATGATATAAAAAATGCATTTAGAGAAGTCTACGGTTTTTACTGGCTTATCGAATAAACGATACGAATGGACCCTAGGCCATCGCTGACGCGCAATTGACTGATTGCCCCTGGATGTCGGCTTCTTACAGCTACGCAGCTTCCCTATTATCAAATGTCACGGCACGCCATTAGTAACGATATAAATGTTCAAATTTTTCAGCTTATCAATATTACCCTTTATTAATTAAGCAATACAATTGTATTTTTTCCCTCCCTGTAAATGCACGANTAGTAAAGCTGCAAAAGACACGAAAATCGTAAATCTCGTATCGATTCTTTCGTAAAATTGAAGCAATTTGGAAATCAAAGCAGAATAGAATTTAACATTAGTAAACAATATAAAATAAATATTGAAAATTATAACTTAATTACAGATAATAGATATATTATATCTAAATTAATAGATGTTATATGTTTTTTCTCAAAGCGAGAATTGGCATTTAGAGGGCATAGGGAATCTATTGAATCTAATAACAGAGGTAATTATATTGAACTTGTTTATTTATTAAGTACGTCATGTAATCTATTAAAAATACATTTAAAGAAGTGTACGGTTTTTACTGGCTTATCGAACAAACGAATACGAATGGACCCTGATGCGCAATTAACTGATTGCCCCTGTAAGTCGGCTCCTTATAGAAACACAGCTTCCCTATCATCAAATGTCACGGCACGCCACTGGCCTCAATTAATAATAACGGTCTAAAAAAGAGTGGAATAAATATGTTTTTAATGACCTTAAAACAACGGCGTTTGACCTCATTTTTATAAGCAGTAAAACACGTGCAAGGTCAATAGAACAAAGGCTCTTTCCACTTTACAACTGCCTCTGGTCCTATGGTAGGGAAAATTTTGCAGGTACTGCAAATTTTATACGATCTTACTGGCAAGTCAAGAAGACAGAAACAGATGCGGAAAGTAGAATATTAACAGCAGATATCTAGGCCTACATATACGACAAAATCAGACTATTAAGCATATACGCCCCGGTAACACCAGGGGAAAGGACAGAATTCTTTCGCTCTCTAGACCATTACGTAAGGATAGGCATGGATTATATCATCGCAGGAGGTGATTGAAACTGCATAACAAACAACGAAAAGGAAGGAGGAAATGATATAACATCAAGCAGAGCCTCAGAAACTCTAAAAAGAATAATGAGTAACCACAAAGTAATAGATATATGGAGGAAACAACACCCAAACATGAGAACGTTATATAACCAGTAAATGTAGTACAAGGATTGACAGGTTCCTTGTCCAATCTATTCTGGAAGAAGTTATAGAACGGTCAGACATCGAACCATGTTGTTACTCAGATCATGAAATGATAATGAAAATTAACACTCCCCCTCATAGCAAACGGGGCGAAGGATACTGGAAACCAAATAATAAACTGCTAAAAATACGAAGAAATAATTGCGATAAGAAATAAATTTATAGAAAAATATCTACAAAAGCAAGAAGAAGAAAATATTGTTTTGTGGTGGGACAATTTCATGACGGAAATAAAAACATTTTTCATAAAAATAGCGACAAAAAAATCCCACGAAAGAAAATCAAACGTAAAATATCTAAAGAAAAAAATTAAGATTACTTTTGAATTCGCCCCATGAGGACACAAAATTAAACAGATAAAAGACGAAATCAAAAAGATAGATAAGGTTGAAATGGAAGCAGCAGCGATTAGAGCCAGAGTCGAAATCCTCAAAGACAATGAACGGCCTACTAAACATTTTATACGAATAGAAAACACAAGCTTGTGTATAAGAGGCATTCATTCTATTAAAATTTGGTGGTTTTGAGTCGCTATTAAAGAAGCGAACAAAAGCTTCCTTGGTAGCGACTCAAATTGAGAAATCTTGTGAAGTAACGACTCGAACGAAATTTTGCTAATAAAATGGCGTGTTGCGACAGAGGCCAAATTTTAAAGTTCTTAGAACGGGAGATTTCAGAGGTCAAAGATTATCGTCTACCCAACATTCGAAATACGGCAAAGTTGTTCTTGCCAAATTTTTTAAAATACGTATCTATTTTTCCTACTTTTCTTAAAAAATTGACCCATCATATCTTAACGTATTATACCTTGCACAGAAATTATTCTTAAATTAAGAAACAATTAATAACGACAGCACATCGAATTTCGTATTCCCATTATAAGTCTATGTAAAAAATTCCATTTAACTTCTATTATTATTATTATGTTAAATACGGGAGTACTTTAAACTACATTAAAAGTAGCATGTGTAAGTACCCTTACCACGTCTACCTTTTTTATGTAAGTTAATGTTTTCATTCGCAGTGTGTAGCTTTTATTATAAGCTCAGATTTCTACAACTAAATTAAAGAACACTTAAAACTCACTGAATGCTACTATTCTCCAACTTTTACTCCACCCCATCCTACCCAACGAAGTAAAATTGAATGATTTTTATTCAACAATTAAACATTTTGTTTATATTCTTTAGATTTTGATAGTAATTTTCATATTGACTAAATATTTGCAAATTTTAGTCTAATCTGGAATTTAAAATATTTAATGGTAAACTATAGCTTTCTATGGGGCAGGATGTATTTTTTGTAATTAATCTTTTATGAAGTACTTATAAATATTTGTGTCTATCAGTTTCTTGTTTTATCATAATCTTTTAGGCTAAATTAAACAAAATTCCCATTGGCACTTTACAATTTACTTTCAGATTTTTCAATGAAAATTGAAAATGCCATATTTGTTAGCAAATAAAAAATAAAATAGTTTTACTGGACTAATATTTTTTATTAATTATGTATCAATCACTAATCATCCATTTCAGTTAGTGGACTTACATAAAAATATATGAATGCTTAAGATAATAAATACTGTGTTTAGAAGTTGTATTAATTAAAGAAATTTTAAAAACTTTTTGTTAAGATAAAATATTATGGAAATTTTTTAATTAATTGTAAAAAATTATAGTAAATGAATACACAAGTTGATGTACAGACATATGCTTTTTCTATGCACAAAACTGTAGTTTTTTTTTGTATTAATCCTGAGGTTAGGAGATTCAAATAGATTTTTCAGCAAATAAATATCAGATTGTAGGATCTTTGGATTGGAACATATCAACTTAATATGGTCAATATAAACTACAACATAAAATTTAAGATGACAAAGAAGGTTGTTGATGTATAATGAAAAGAAGAAAGGCCACTGAGAATAGAACCTTGTTGAACACAAAGAAATTGTCAAGAAATTCATAATCGACTACTTTAATTTTACATTTTCGTATCAAAAAGAAATCATTGAGCCATGAATGAATGGCTGATCGATATTATATTCACGAAGCCAGTCAAGAAAAATATTTGGTAAGACGAAATCAAAGGCACTACTAACGTCTATATAATGATAACACAGGGCCGTGCCGTGCTATGATGCAGAGATGTGGCCGCATCAGGCGGCACTTTAAGGGGGCGGCATAAAAAAACATTTAAGGGGTAGAATTTCAAAGACTTGCATCATACTTAGAAAATCTACGGCACGGCCCTGGTAAGATACACCAAATAATAAGAATTATAGCCTATATAAGACTAATAATTTATATAAGGGGCGGCATTTCGAAGACTTGCATCATACTTAGAAAATCTACCGCACGGCCCTGTGATAACAGACAAAGTTTGTATCAAATTCATAGTTTTGGAATGATGGCGAATACCACAATGCGTTTATTTATGACAGTGTAAAAGAAGATTCAAACGTATAAATGTAAACAGACTTTATTTCCAATGTTTTTTGTCGTCACGATCAGTAAAAAAAATCCAGCAACGAGTTGCGTAACTTTCCCAGCGAAAAACACTAGGACTCTAACAGAAAGTTGAAATTGTATGGCACCATCTGTATCATGAGATTTTATATTATTATTGTTATTATTAAAAATGGCAAAAGGCTTAATTTTGAAGGAAAAAACAAGTTTTTAAAATATTGTAAATGTCAATAACGATTAAAATATTCATTAAGTCCGAGTAAATTTTAGGCCAGATAAAACTGGTCACTATAGGAAGGTGGTCATGTCACCGACATGGTCACATTGGTAGGTTCCACTGTGTTTGTATGTGTATATATGTATAATCTGTAAAAAAATATTTGGATACAAGTAAATGATTTTGTTATAACAATTCAAATTTTCAGATTTTAATATTAAAAGTAAATTGTTACCAGAGTCTCTTTGGCCATCGGCCATTGCGACCGACGTTACCGCTTCCCGGGACGTGGACCCAGAGGTTGGATTTTGGGAAGCGTGTTCGGGTTGTGAACGGTGTTGTTTATAATGCACGTGAATGGAATCGTTGGTGATTGGATGCGACGAATGTGTCGTTGTTTGAACTGTGTGTTTCAGCGTGAGGGATGTTGTTGTTTATGTGCGTGGATGTGAATTACTAAACTAGTGTGAGTACGACAAGGGGAAAAAATTAAAAACCCCTTGTCTACTTACATCTAGATTAGTAAATTAAATTTAAGGTTTTAGTTTGAATGATTAGTATGACAAGAGGAAAAAATAAAAAAATAAAAAACCTCTTGCCTTCTTATCCTACATTAGTAAATTGAAACTAAAACCTTAAATTTAAATGTTGTTAGTATGACAAGAGGAAAAAACCTCTTGCCTTCTTATCCTAGGTTAGTAATATCCTTCAAAAATAGCAAAGGAAAAAGTCGTTCGCATCTCTTACGAAACGACGCTTTTTCCTTTGCATCCTTGCCCACACCGAACGAGAGGATTCCACTCGTTGGAAAAGGGAGGAATAATCGAAACATTTTTCCCCTTCCAGTGCGGCAAAAATGATGTCGTCAGCATGAAGACATTTCACTTTTCGGAACACGTCCGAATGGCGAAATGTCTCCTCTCCGTTCAACGCGGAACAGAGAATGCCGTCGACATCCGCTATTCCTGAAGGCGATCCCGTGAAGAAAGAACCCCTTCCGCAATCGATGGAAGAGAGTTCCTCTCCCTGCTCAAAGGGGAAAAAGACCCTCTCTTTATCGATTGCGGAAGGAGAACGCCCTTCACACTTCTTCATCTTCTTGGGCCGCAGCCACCGCCAAAATCGCCAGCTTTTCATTCTGTAAAGGAACAAAAAAATATATAAATATAAATATTAATGGGATTCGGATATACTTAACGCAGAAAAAGTTCAAGATTATACTCACGACAGAGCTGGCGTTAGATCCTACCGGGAATTGCTAGAACGTTCGAACGCCATTTGCAGTAGAGACCACAAAAGACACGGACCGACCCGGAACGAAGAAACTCTCTTAGGTGTAATTTGTATTTGTAGGATAAAAAAGTAAAGCAACCATGCGGAAAAGGCATTCGTATTCGATGGCGAGCCCAAGTCGTGACAAGTGTTTCGTTCTACAGCAATTTACCCTAACGTGTGCGTACAAACAGTCCATCACCTAAACGCAACGACGGCACTTAAAAGAGTTTCGTGCAAAGAAATTTCGTACGAGAATCGACGAAAACACAACACGTCCGCAGCCGGGACACGAACGTTTAAGTAGCACAAAGCATTTGCAGAGGGTTACATAAGTGTGGAAGATGGACTGCACTCAGAAATGACCACATTATGAAAAGACAAACAGCTTAAGGATAAGAATTCTTTGAGTCCAGCCTGTATAGATAACTGTTAAGTGTATTAGGTGTGTTTTAGCTGCAGACAATTTAATTCTCGCAAAGTGAGCCATTGAAAAGCGTTGTAACTAATACATAGATTCAATGGAGAAGTCATAGGTCAAAGGGCGAAATTTTTGACGTCCAGTTTGTGTCGAAGGAACATCTCATGCTTCAGAATACAGTCTCCTTTAACCTTCGGCCCATCCGGTTTCGAGTGTATATTTTAGTTAAAATAACGATACGCTTTGCGATGCAATTCGTATTTAGAGTTAGTATTAAATACGTTTTAATTGAATTTCTATATATAAGATCCTCATTCTTTGACCGTGTTTA